>NC_141620.1:18795041-18980041 GCF_047967505.1 Dipteris shenzhenensis
ATAGAGATTGACACAAATTCATATAAGATCTCTGCACATGTGAGTTTAGGCTTCTCAATGCCATTTCTTAGGGCCTAATAAGAGATTGGCACCACTGCCATTCTCTAGTTGTACAAATTTTTACCCTACTATTCTAGGAGGGCTATTCCAGTGATCATAGGAGAGTGGTGTTCGATTCCATTCCACATGTGAGTTTGATGATCTCAGTGCCGTTACGTAGTTGCCAGCATGAGATTGGCATCACTGCCATTCTCCGCTAGTGGTAATCTAGACAAACTAAACCTATAGATTGACATTCCACTAATTTTATTGGCTGCAATAGGATAATGGCAAAAGTGCCAATGCACATGTGAGTTTAGGATTTCTTGTGCATGTTTTCAGGTCATGGTATGAGATTGGCACCACTGCCATTCTCCACTGGTGGCATTCTCCATAGAGATTGACACAATTCCATATGATCTCTACATAGCGGAGACTGTGATCACTACATAGAAGAATGCACATGTGAGTTTAGGCTTCTCAATGCCATTTCTTAGGGTCTGATAAAAGATTGGCACCACTACCATTCCCCACATGTACAAATGTTTACCCTACTACTCTAGGAGGAGTATTCTAATGATCATATGAGAGTGGTGTTTGTTTCCAATCTCAATGTCATTATATAGTTGCCAGCATGAGATTAGCATCATTGCCATTCCCCACTAGTGGTAGCCTAGACAAACTAAACCTATAGATTGACATTCCAGGGCCTAATAAGAGATTGACACAATTCCATTTGATCTCTACACAGCAGAGAGTGATCACTACATAGAAGAATGCACATGTGAGTTTAGGATTCTCAATGCCATTTCTTAGGGCAAGCATGAGATTGGCATCACTGCCATTCTCCGCTAGTGGTAATCTAGACAAACTAAACCTATAGATTGATATTTCACTAATTTTATTAGGTGCAGTAGGATAATGGCAAAAGTGACAATGCACATATGAGCTTAGGATTCCTTATGCATGTTTTCAGGTCATGGTATGATATTGGCACGACTGCCATTCTCCACTGGTGGCATTCTCCACAGAGATTGACACAATTCCATATCATCTCTACACAGCAGAGACAGTGATCACTACATAGAAGAATGCACATGTGAGTTTAGGCTTCTCAATGCCATTTCTTAGGGCCTAATAAGAGATTGGCGCCACTGCCATTCTCCACATGTACAAATGTTTACCCTACTATTCTAGGAGGGGTATTCGATTGATCATAGGAGAGTGGTGTCCGATTCCATTCCACATGTGAGTTTGATGATCTCAGTGATCCCAAAGTAACATAATTTCCTATGGAAGACAGAATAGATCTGTACTCCTTCGGAAGCCCTGGGAAGGGGAGTGTCACTGGGAATCATGGCACGTGATGAGTCGAATCCATGTCCTCAACTGTGAAGCCATGGTACCAAGGAAGGAGGTAGATGACATGAGGGCCTAGTAGGATAGGTCTCTACTCGACAAGGGAGGCCGTGGTGTCAAGGGAGTTCAGCTACAGAAGGAAGACTCCTCTCCCATACATCGTGACTTCCTGGATGTGATCAACCCCTAGGTCTAAGCTCAATCCCTGACCTGTTTCCTTGACGGGGTGAGCCCAACAATGCGACCCACCAGGGCCTTGTCCTGCAAAGCCTCTACTTCACACTTGACCTACTACTTGTCTTCCTGAGAGAGCATAATCTTAACCACAGTGGGGGAGGAAGGTGCTGCCATGTGAACCCTTCTTGCCAGACCAAGGGTCACTGTCAAGGTTAGTTCTTCCGAGAAAACAAGTCATAGAGTTGATGCTGGAAGAAATGAATTGCATTTATAGTGTGCTCTCCCAATTGAGCATCTAATGTTTGAACCTTTACCTCTATAATTCTTGATTTTTATTCTCTATGCCATCATACCAATTTTCTTTTACAACCATCTAAACACTTGTAGCTAGCATAGATGATACCAAATGTTGATTCAAAGGGATTCGAAGTCCCTTACATTGTAATCTTCTTGTCTTTTTTTGTTAATAAAAGATTGAAGGTTACTTGTTGCATGATCTTGAAATCAACCTTTAACAATAACCTTTAATAATATCCTAACAACTATTCTCACCCTAACACAGAAACTTAATTAAATTGGTCAACCTATGGAATTGAGAATCCTAACAAGTTTGTGGATCTGCTGGATATATCTTCCCATCCAACCACAAATACAATGTGTTTTTCTTTAATTTTGAAGAGCTCCTAAATCACTTTCACTTGCTAGGAAGATTCATTCCTATTTAGAAATGGTGCATTCTGTGCATCAATTTGAAAATGGATGTCCATGTTTTTCTCTGCGTTGTCTCCATTAATTTGAAAATGGATGTCCACATTTTTCCTTTTCATAAGAGCCTCCATGGTTTCATTCCTATTTAGAAATGGTGCATTCTGTGCATCAATTTGAAAATGATTCTCTCCATTAATTTGAAAATGGATGTCCACATTTTTCCTTTTCCTAAGAGCCTCCATGGTTTCATAAACTTTACACTTAAACTGATATAAAACAACATACAAATGTGGCATATCAAATCAAGAAAAATAAAATCCCAACTGCATACAAAATCTAATGATGATTGAAATCTATTGATTCAAAAGATAAGACAAGCTTGGATAAATAGGAGCATTAAGTTTAAATTATTTCGAAAAGGAGATCTAGTGTTGATGTTTGATTCTAAGTTAGGTCCTCATCCTGGAAAATTGAAGTTGAGATATGATGGTCTTTATAAAATTGTGGAGGTGTTGGGAGAAGGAACGTTTAGATTGGAGGATATGTATGCATTGAAGTTCTAAAACTGGTGAATGGTTATAGATTGAAACCATATCATGCGCCCACATTATCCATAAATACTATGGGAGATGAATTAGTACTTCAAGCTAGAGTAGCAATGGTGCATGCAATGGCTACTTACCAAATCAAATGGGAGTTTTCCGATTGTCTAAAATTTCAAATACCCAAAAAGTTGAGTGTGAAATGCTAACAGATGTTTCGATGGTCCAAAATTTTGAGGTTCCAAGTTTGCAAGTCCATACTCTGATGAATGTCTCACACATGCAAGAGGTACGGTACTTTGTCAAAATCAATATTGTTGTAGGACTTTTGTATGCATCTATAATCCTAGTGTGTGTGGTAATAATTTTTGTGTAAAGAATGTAATTGTTTATGTCGAGGTCGGGAATGTTCTGCTCAATTCGGTCCACCAATGAAAAAGAAATAGATCAGTGACAATTCCCCGGTTTTCCAAGAATCAAAGATATCTCTTGATCTGGGATTCTGGGATTACATAAGAAATGATTTAAAAATATTTGCTTTTATGATTTCACACGTCTACCGTGGGTATTGTGGAAGGATAATCAAGATGTTCTCAGTCAATTTCAAGTATTACAAAGAATGGGGGGAGAAATTGCAATAGCAGTGATGATTACACCAGAACTAGTTGCAAGTGTATTTGTTTACCTTATTATTCAGAGGAAGGTTGTTATATGATTAGCAAAGTGCACGATCCAATCTGCAAGCAACAAATTGGTTGGTTTGTTGAGAGAGTTGTTCTACTGGTTTGGAGTGATTATATAGACAAAGACAATTATGCTTATCTACTAGCTGCAAAGCAAGGTGAAAAGGTTTCATGGGTGACGTTTTTATACACAAAATTGATCCAAGAGATTTCAAGGAAATACTCCTGAACTCCAAATCAATTTTCTAGGATTGTACCATATATTACATCTTTGTTCGGTCATGTGGTTCAAAATAAAGAAAGCATACTATCTCACAAGGAGAAAGGGAAAAACATGTTTGAGGATTCAGATGATACAGTGAAAGATACCATTGATCATTTAGTCAAAGCTAAATACACATATCAACACTCCATGGAGATGGCATTTGGCAAGTTACTATCTACAACCTTGTGGAATACACCAATCGGTGGTAAGGAGAAGAAGATCCTTCAAGCACCATCAACAATCAAATTTAGGTCAAAATTTAAAGAAAGAGGCAATCAGTGAGTTTAAAAAAAAGTTGATATCAGATACTAAGGATTCATATACGGATAAGCAAGCAGACATCAGAACATAACTTACAAGTGGGAAGTCTCTGGGTAAGGTTTCATACAAGCAATTTACTGAGGCAGATGATGTTTTGAAAGCCTATGGTAATTAATGAAATTGAGGGATTACAAACACAAAATCATATATTAGCACAGAAGATAAAAGATCATGATGAATTCTAGAAGATTGAGTAGGAATTATTACAATTACAAAACCAATTTCAAAATTATAGAGAGCCCCAAAAAAAAAGTCAAAAACCGTTGATGGATCAAATGAGAGGCAGCAAGAATGTTTACCTACTCTTAAGGAATGATTGAAAGAGATGCAAATTGATTTTTTCAATGTTTTAGAATTTCTTTCTAAAAGCAATTCAGAATTGCAGACAGATAATTTGTTACTTTAGGCAAGCGATGGAGTACTTGGAGTGTTTTAAAATAGTGTTTAGAGAGATATGACTTAGAAAAGAGTTGACAGAGTTGACAAGGATGGGAAATTAAAAAGACTATTTAATATGAGTAGTTGGAGCTCGAGTGATTTGAAAAAGAGCTTGGGAGAAAGAAAAGGGTTGGGAGAGAAAGAAAAAGAGTTGAGAGAGTTGACAAGGGGGGAAAATTTCAAAGAATGGGATGAGAAACTCTAAACCTAAATGTGTATATAAAGGACTCCGTCTCACATTCTCACTCATTCCCACTAAAAGAGAAGAAGATGAAGAAGAGAGAGAGAGAGAGAGAGAGAGAGAGAGAGAGAGAGAGAGAGAGAGAGAGAGAGAGAGAGAGATCACACCACTCCACTGAAGTGAGTCCCTTATCCCCTCCTCTCTCTCTGACCATCTTTCCCGAAGAATTGAATCTGTAAGCACACAGTCTGATGACATTTGAATGGTGATCTAGTGATAATGTCTTTGGACTCTCTTCAAGAGGGAGAGCTAGATGATCAACATGTAGGGAGATTGTTTTTGTGGATTTTTTTTAAAATTAAATAATCACATACAATGTTAAATATTTTTATAAATAATAAAAATTTTACAAGTAATGAATTGTTTATCTAGACCTTTTATTATATTTTCATGCAACTTTCAAATTATAGAGAACTTTGCTGACAATGAGAGTAGAGCAATTGTCTCTAGTATGACTTTTGATTTGCAAGGAAGAACATATAAACCATAGTCTTTTGGAAAATATATCAGACATCACATAGGCAGGAGAGTTTGGTTTTTGGTTGGACGGAAAAACAAACTATTTTGTGTGGTGTCCAACCAACATTTTCAACAAAATGAGTAGCCGTGGGATGCAACATTTGAGAAGAAAAATATGATTTATGGCCTAGCAGATATAGTTGATGAGGATTTTTTTGTGCACGTCTTCATGAAATCAAAGGATCAGGAAGTTGGTAGTGAATGTTTTGTACTATCGAGAAAAGATGCTAAAAACTTTGCCATGCCACCTCCTGAACCATTGCAGTTTCCAGATCTACAAAGTGCTTTATAGGCTCTCACAAAAATTTGGAAACAATATCCAAAGGTAGAGTCAACTATAATGCAGGAAAAAATCATGATTGAGTACTTTGAGGAAGCACAAAATGCAACTAGGGTTGGTGGACCTCCAAAGGAGACAACACATTCAAAAGAGATGCCACAAACTCAAAGAGAGAAAGCATAGGTATTTGAAGGACATGAAAATGTAGTATTAAATGTGATAGTACATGCAGTATTCAATGAAGGACTTGCAAACATAGGTGATGCTACTCAACAACATGAAGAGCCAAAAGTCTTACCTACACATCAATTGAAGAGCAGGAAGGAGGGTCCAATGCGGTCATGGTGTAGCCCCTCCAAAATAAACCACATCATTGAATGCGGAAGGCCAATACTTATAGAGCTATTATACTAGTTGCAAGAACTCCCATCACAACTACTTTAAAAAGACATAGCTTATCAGTGTCACGACATTTCAAGAAAAAGATGAGGACATGCACAATAACAAAGATGAAGTGACATCAATGAAAATACTCAATCCTCATCTTATTGAGGTTATTATTGAAGATGATCCGGGACATATTTGGGATCACTTGCTCTATCCTATGAGTAACAAATCTATGGGACGGCAAGCATCTATACGAATGGCAAGATACTTGATAAATCTGTCAAAACAAAAATCTTAGACACCAATAACATCAAACGTAGTTCTCCATCCAACTCTCTTTATACCTCATAGAATGGCTATGGATCAAGCTATTACTTTGAGTAGTCGTAGAGTTTTCCAAGAATTCTTCACCAACTTTCCTAGAACAAGAATTTCAAGTCTGGGTATTGGTACATACGATGCAGATTTAGATGGACATCTACTGTGGCAAAAAAAGATAGAGTTTTTAATGTGTTTGATCCTATCAACGGTCAGCATTTCACATATGCATGTTGCTAGAGAAGCAATTCATAGAAGATATAATTTTTGAATGTGGAATTTAAGGGAGTTGTATGTAACTTCTTAAGTGATGACACAACTTGGACCAAGCCTTAGCTCTTTTTCATTGATGAAATACCACTTCTTGTATGTAACAACTTCTTAAGTGATGACACAACATGGAGCAAGCCTCAGCTCTTTTTCATTGATGAAATACCACCCATAGATATCTCGCAATACATTGATAGAATATTGCATAGCACAATTACTAAAGTGGGATTATGTAGTATTGTCATAATTGTGACTAAAGAATATCAAGAAGCCATGCTACGTATTTTATAAAACGAATACATGATGAGCTCAGAATATATAGTGGTGTGTATGCAACAAGAAAAGATAAAAGAGAATATGGCTTGAGGATACAGACTTTTGAATTGTTCATTGTGCTCATGAAGACAATCTACCTTGACATACAAAGTAATGTACGAGGCAGCGTGAATGATTGCATCTCATGCTTGAAGTGCAGGCCACTCCCAAATACCATAATCACAAACCACTTTACTATTTGGGTCCATCCAAAAGAGGTGGTTTGTTTCTTAATATGATGGAATTTTTATAGCTGCCCGGATGCGAGGTCACCTTGATTTGGATAGGATATTTCTTTGAGGATCTTCTTAGAAAAGGATACTCCACAAATATCATTGAGAAGGAAGGAGATTGCATGAACTATTATGATGTGCAAGCTCATGTGACCACGAAATATGAGAAAGATCTCAGGGTTCTCGATGTAAATGATGAGGAAGAAGAGCATAATAAAGTGAAATTGAATGTAAATGGTGAGGAGGCAAATGATGACATTAAGAACCTTAATTTTGGCCCTGATGATGATGATCAGAGCAATAATGAGGATCTAGGGAGTGGAGATGATGATGTTGTAGAGAATGAGTATGATGAGGATGTAGATAGTGACGGAGGGAATATTAATGATGACTCACTAGCTATTGATGCATCACAACGTTACACAAAAAGATCACAAAAACTCATACAGGTATGAAACCTAAATCTTTTCTTTGTTTTAAATAAATTTAAATGTAATTTAAATAAATTTCTAAAGCATTTTATTTATGGGTAATTAATATATAAATATGAATTTAATGAGCTTTATCCTTTGTTTATAGGTGGGAGAGGAGGAGAAGCAACCCATGTTTTTAAACTCACAGCTTTAGAAATATTTATTGATGCTTCATGAGATCATCAATGAAGTGGTGGACATAAAAGTTTCTCCAAAATCAGAACTTTCAACAATATTGAAGGACACACCTCTAGGAGCACTTGTTTTTTCTTCAGTTCCTACTACATCTCTTTTGAGCTTTCAAATTTTGGCTAGTCAGGAACCTAGTGATGGTGGTTATGGTGTGCAGAAGACTGGGATGAGGATTTAGGACTTGAGGGGGAGAGAAGGATCATAGACAAGGACAAGAGAGAGGCTATCAAAAAAATGAATTCTACAAACATGGATGCATTGGTGAGAATGGGGAACTCATTTGATGTGTCATTTTATATTCAGTGCAAAGGAGATTCTAATCCTCTCTAATCATAGCAAAAAGGTCAATGACAAAGTGATGATGGCCATTATAATGTCGAATACAAACATTCTCATGTCTTCATACTTCAATGACACCCTTGAATCCGAGAAGTTAATGTTCATATATATTTTTATGTAGTGTCATCATAACATAGTTACCTCTATCATCACAAAGCTGAGTGTGTATGTTTGATTCTCTCCTTTCGGCAATACTTATCAAAATAACAAAAAGACCATAATAGATGTTTGTATGTGGTTGCCATCTATACATTTCAAAGACGTGTGAGTTGTCTTTGTGACATATTGCTACATTCTGTTCACCCCTTCCCTAGGAACTAGAATTTTCAATAACAAAATGGTACATGTGCCTGCAAAAAGTCTAGAACTCTAGATTTATTTGACCTTTTTATTATAAACTATGGACTGGTTGGAAAACTACCAAAATGAAATACTAACAATGAACTCAATTTTTTTAAAGGAAGAGCTAGTGGTTGTTTTGGCAGATTGTACAGCCTTCATGTCATCGTGCTAGAGCTAATTTCATTACCCTATTTTGCTTCATCACCTCTCAAGTCAAAATCTACATAGTCCACCAATTTGAGAGATGGTGTTTCACATTCTATTGAAAGAATATTAAATATTCATTCAAAAGAAAGTGGAAGAATGAGACAAGTGTTCTAATAACCTTTAAAACTACACCTTTAAAACTCTTTGTATTCTTTCACATTCTATTGAATGAATATTTAATATTCTTTCAAAGAAAGTGTGAGAATACAAACACAAAATAAAATCATATATCTCACAAGAGATCTAAGAAAATCAACAAGGAGATCCTAGAACTCCCACAAACAAATTTCATAGACACCAAAACAAGCACATTTCTCACAAGAGATCTAAGGAACTCAACAAGGAGATCCTAGACCTCCCACAAGCAAATTTCATAGACACAAAAACAAGCACATTCCTCACAAGAGATCTAAGGACTCAACAAGGAGATCCTAGAACTCCCACAAACAAATTTTCTCACAAGAGATCTAAGGAAATCAACAAGGAGATCCTAGAACTCCCACCAAATTTTTTTCTTACAAGAGATCCAAGGAACTCAACAAGGAGATCCTAGAACTCCCACCAAATTTTTTTTTTACAAGAGATCTAAGGAACTCAACAAGGAGATCCTAGAACTCCCACAAACAAATTTCATAGACGCAAAAACACCAAAAGCACATTTCTCACAAGAGATCTAAGGAACTCAACAAGGAGATCCTAGAACTCCCACAAACAAATCTCATAGACACAAAAACACCAAAAGCACTTTTCTCACAAGAGATCAAAGGAACTCAACAAAGAGAACCTAGAACTCCCACAAACAAAGACACAAAGACCAAAACCACAAATCTCACAAGAGATCTCAAGAACTCAAATAGAGATCCTAAAGCTCCCACAAACAAAATCCATCTTATTTCAGATCTTCTAGACTACTTTCACAACCTTCAAGGACCTTTCTTCTTTCTTTTCCTTGTTTGATCTCTTATGCTCGGCTAGGGAACCAAGCGTGAGATAAAAGAAACTGGCAAATAGTGACCTTATATACAGAAACATAGCCACATATTTGTCCTAATACAGGCTTATTCGTACGAATAAGTTATTCATACAAATAGGTATTCGTACGAATAAAATCTATTCGTATGAACACAGAGGGATGATGTGTCAATTTATGTAAAATATGTGGTGTGTCACCGCCTTTTACCTGATTTTTTCTTTCATTCAAATTATTCGAGCAATTTTCCCACATTTTTTGAATCATGAATTCGAATTTTTCTATTTGGCTGAAATAAAGAGTTGATGTCTACAAAATGCTTGAGATAGTCCTATCGTGGGGTAGAATACACTTCTCTCTCTCAATCTATGCTTAGTTGCTATTCTGAGACTAGGTACAATAAACTCCATTGGTACTACTGCTTCACATCCATAAACAAGGTGAAATAGTGTCATGCGAGTAGTTACCTTATAGGCTATACAAAATGCCCATAATGTTGAATGTAATTTCTAATCCCAATTAGTTCGATTTTCTGATACTGTTCTTTTCATAATCTTCTTGAATGTTTTACTAGAATTCTCAGCCTGACCATTGGCCTTTGGATACTAGGTAGTTGACTTCTTATGCACAATCATGTGTGTTTGTGTATAAATCTGTGCTAGCTATTGTATTATCTCTCAAAGCAATTGCTTCCACCCACTTTGTGCAATAGTCAGTGGCTTCCAAAATATACTTATTGCCAGTATATCTAGTCGGGGACGAGCATTTTCCGAGCAAAAACGTACGAGCGATCTGAGTAGTGGACCTTTAGTTAAGTCTAATTTGATACCTTCAATATATATATTTTTTCAATAAACATCATGTGCAAAAAAATAAAGTAAAAATAATATTTCTTCCAAACAATTTATAGTCAAATGGTCTAGAATCTCAGGAAGATTGAATTGAGAGACATGGATAGATTTCTATAAAAGGACCATTCAAACACACCAAAAGGTCACCGAAAACTATAGTGTGGTGAGTAATACATTGTTCATACACAACTCTTAAAGAAGCTATGGGCAACAAAATACTGTTTACATACATATAGCTATATTGTGTCAAGCAAATGACTATCAAAATGCACCCAAAAAGTCAACACAAGCTACAATGGTCATACAATATTTGTATGCACCTATGCAAGTTCCTTTAATATAACCACAAGTAGAGATAAATGCCCTTCTTAGCAAGCAGGTAGAGCTTGGTAGAGTTCTTGCCTACTTAGTGCAGATTGGTGAATGAACATATGTATCTTCTCATCTAGACCCAACTATTGCATATAAATGTAATACAGATGTTTGCATGGGATATATCTATTTTTCCCTTGAGAATGGCCCATAAAGTCCAGACATGTGCATGATGGAAACACTGAAACCACAACATTGTACTTGCTCCCTTTTCTACGTGATCCTGGAGTGGAAACTAGGTACTCCACATGCTCTCTAGGGACAACTATATTAACATTGTGAACAACACATTCCAAGGAAATAGACTTAGCTATCCTTGTTCTCATTTCAAATGTCACCTTAGTTACCCATTCCACAACCATGCCATCCCTTGTGCTCGGTCTACTTGTTAAATCAGCAGATTTGGCCCTAGTGCATTGCTTTTTTAATCTAAATCCTCCAGCTACTAATAACCTCATTTCTTCCTCATCCAGGCTTGTCCCCTTCTCAATAGGCAACTCCCTCGGCACCTCAGGTGGTTTTCCTCCAATGCAATTTGATGGTGTCCATGTGTGGTCCATGTTATCCCCACAAAACCAAATCAATTGCCTTCGAATGCCTGCTTTGGTGTTGATTCTCCCAAAAAAGCTAGGTGCAGGAACACCTCTCTTTCCCATCCTACCCTTGTGATCTATCAATTTGTGGCATTTGATTCCTTTGTCCTCTAAGTATCCTTGACACCTCACCTCACTACCTGCATTAGTTCTTCTTATAGCCCACATAGTCTTGTGTACTACCTCTTCTTCAACATATTGATTTGTTTTCAAGATTGGTGTGGTATTTTGTTTTCTGTTTCTTGGCTGATTTACATACTGGTATTCTGGACGATGTGAATCATTTGCATACACTGCTTCTGAGAAAGATTTTGACCGCTTCCTTCTCACAGTCTTCAAATCACCCATACAATCTTGACCTCCAATAGTTGCATCCACCTTGCTAGCCACCTCATTACTGAGATCAATGAACTTGCATGAGTTGCTCCCTATGTCCCCATAAGAGTGCCTTCGAGATAGCTTTTCCAAACTAGGTCCACAACCCAAGTGTAGTCCCTTTAGATATTCTGTGTATCTTGCAGTTTGCAGCAAAGCACCCGTCATATCTGTCTCACAAGCATTTTTTAGTGTGACATATTTCACTCCGTCATTCGATGCCAACCAACTTCCATGGACTGACTCTGCAAGGTTGGCTCTAGGAACTAAAAACTGGTCAGATCCTTCCATGCCCTGTGCCACAACATAGATTAGTTTCCAATAATCAAAAAACAATAAAGTTGTGAATGAAATAACAATAGACCTACCTTGAGAATGTATTCTCCCCAATGAGCCACTCTTGCATGCCACCACACAATCCATGTTTCTAAAATGGAGATGTCCTTCTTATGTGCATGATGCTTGAACCACGAATGGAGGTTTTTCAACTCGATGTCTGCAGCTTCTTGAGATGGAGCATTCTTCCACTGTCTACACCTTAGCTTGAACTCCTCACGATCAAATGATGGAAGGAACTTAGCATGGTTTTCCAAGCTTTGCTCCCAATGGAATAAGCAAGATCTCTCTTTTTCTTTGAGCACCTTATTGGCATCACCATTGAATACCATTCTAATTGCACGCCAATTTGCTTGTGCCTCATCAGCCATAAACCCTTTAAATTGAGGCTTTGGGAATCCCTCCTTCTCCATGACTCTATTTAACATTTCCCAAAAAAGGATCTGGGCTTCTGTATCCTCAACCTTGAAATCCCCAATAGCAATAGTCTGTAGCTCTTGAACAAAAGGGTTGTAAACATGGCATGCCATTGTATTCCAATCATGCATACGTTTGACAAAATCAAAGCAAACCCAGCACGATCCTAACTCTCCACCTAGCCTCATCTTGTTCACTAGATCAACACCACTACCATGTCCCTTGGTAGACATCTTGAAAACATGACATCTTTCAAATGAAGAAAATTCAAGTTGTCCAGGGAACACCATGCTCTGAAAATAATCATATACACAGTTTCTTTTCAGTTGTAAAAGAGCATCATAACCATCTGCAAAGGGTCCACTTTCAATTTGGGCCTCCCTTTTCCAATGTGCGAGCCTACAGTTAAGAACATGTAGCATCAAAATCCCATTACTTATTTTTCATAAAAACTTGAGTACTTTTAATCACATCAAAAGGACAAGTATGCACATACCTTCTCTTGTCCAAAGTTGGAGTAATCTTCTCTAGTAATGATGTCAATTCAGCATCACTCATGGCTTTCGGATCATCTTGAATGACGGCATCCAATATTATTTTCTTTGCTAATGTTTTTTGCAAGGCTTTAGGTCTTCCCATCCCATCTATTTGTATGAGCTTAGTCAACCTAGCCTTAACTTCCTTCACAGCACCTCTAGAACTTCCTTCACCAACGGGATGCAAATGATACCCTGAGTGTATAACACACCTCTTAAATTGTGTATCACCCTTGGGGTGTGGGTAACATAAGAATAGCCTACATGGGCACTCTTGCTCGCAGGAAGGACGAGCACCACAATGCAAACACTTAAGAGTACTATTTTCACCAACATATGATCTTTGGGGACACACTCGTCAAAGTCTCCCTTGCCAATGCTTCTCATTGGCCTCTTTGGTTCTCTCCAAGTAAGGACAAAATATGTTTTTGCATTGTAGATGCCCACCACATCTTCGAATTCTAACAAAACCATCAAATCCTGTCATATTACTTGTTATATCATCCGTCCAAACATGGCTGTCGTATTTGGTTTCTGTCCCCTCAGCACGGTTAGGGAGGTCCGAAGCGGGAAGCTCAAACAAAATATTGCCATCATACTTTACTGGAAGTGCATCAACTTCTTGTATTGTTGTTACAATGTCCATAGCTTTTTTGAGTGCACTTCTTGCAGGAAGGTTTTTCAAGAGAGGAACCAAACTCATGGTCTTATCGGATTGTTCATCTACTTGTTTTTTATCCGACACTTCCTTACTGATTTCTGTCAAAAGCTTTACACCTCTAACAATGAAGGTGGTTCCAAACTGAGTGTCAAGATGAAACAAGGACTCCTCACCTACAAAGGGAACCTCAAAGGACAAGTCGTCACACTTGCTATCAAGTAGTTGATGCAAAGAGATTGAGCTCGGTGAAAGTCCAAATGCTAAGTGAAGGTATTCCCTACTAATGCGTGCAACACCATTAGTTGTTGCAACTTGCAGTGTCTTCGACCTATTGTCATTGGACACAATTGCAAAACCCATGGAGCTTGCGGAACACAATCTCCCTTCCTTCAAGTGAAAGGAAAATTAGTCATTACCAGTTTTGAGATCTATTGCTAGCAAACGAGGCACAAGTGAGTAAGCATGTGAGCAACAGTAGTTCACGCACTTGTCTCCTTTCGAACTCTATACTAACCAACTCTGCACTTGTAGTGCAAAAGCATAGAAAGAGGCCATCATTGTTCTTTGATACTAAATCAGCTAGACGATCAAACTCATAATATAACCACATTCATTGCCACCGCCACGTCCCAAGCACACAAGTCCTTGTAACCGCCAATTCAGAAGAATCTACTCATATAATCTTTGCCAAAGAGGCCTTAAATGGGTGTGTATCCCTAGTATAATTTTTACTCTAAAAACAATCATACCAAAGGATGGAATAGTTGCGAGAGAAAAATCATGGACATGATGCCATCATTAGTTCAAATGAAATATTAGAGCTCAAGAAGGTTAATGGATTGAAGGTGGTAGGAAAAAGTAAAGACATCATAGTTTCGCTGGCGAAACACTATTGGAGGCCATTTCATTTGGAGTTCACAACTATAGTTTCACTAGCGAAACTAAACGGGGCGGAAAAAACGAAACTAAGCGAAGGAGGAAGGTCGAAGGGAAACGAAAGTGGAAGAAAGGAGGGTGGAGAGGGAGAGTGAGAAGAAGAGGCAGAGGCAGAGAAAGAGAAACTAGTTCAGAGAAAGAGAAGGGGAGGCAGAGCCAGAGAAAGAGGCAAAGAAGACTAGTTTCGTTGGCACTAGTTTCACTGGCGAAACTAGTGAACACGCCTACGCCTATGCCTACGCCCATGCCCACGCCTAGTTTCGTTGAACACGCTCACGCCTACGCCTACGCCTATGCCCACGCCCACGCCCACGCCCACGCCTACGCCTACGCCTACGCCCACGCCCACACCTACACCCACGCCTATGCCTATGCCTACGCCTACGCCCACGCCTACGCCTTCACTAGTTTCGCTGGCGAAACTAGTGGCGTGGCGAACTAGTTTCGCCAGCAAAACTAGTGTTCACTAGTTTCGCCAGCGAAACTAGTTCGCCACTAGTTTCCGCCAGCGAAACTAATGTTCACTAGTTTCACTAGCGAAACTAGTTTGCCACTGAAAATAGTGGCGAACTAGTTTCGCCAGTGAAACTAGTTTCACTGGCGGAAACTAGTGGCGCTGGCGAAACTAGACTAGTGTTCACTAGTTTTGCCAGCAAAACTAGTGTTCACTAGTGTTCTCTCGTTGTCTCCCTCTGGCTGCCTTCGAAGGCTGGGAAGCAAAGTCAAGAAAGGCAAGGAAGGAAACGTGGGATTGACGGGGCAAAACGCGCATGTTTGGCGTGTTCAGCATTGTTTTCTCTGCCTCACCACTCCACTTTATACAAGCACGTAACAGCACGCACCATTGATCGATCAGCTCTCCCCTTATTATTCAACCAAGCAAGACTTCATCTCTCGATCGATCTTTGAGCCAGCTGCGAGCTAGCTTTATCCCACGAAGGCGACTAACTGACTTACTACTCGATCAATCGATCTAGCGAGTGTAAGCAAGCTTGAGTCCCACGAAGGCTCTCAAGACTCTAGTCTGAGGGGGAGCAAGCAAGCAAGAAGTAATCGATCGATCGATCGATCCATCGAGCGAGCGAGCTAGAGTACCTCGAAGGCTCTCAAGACTCTAGTACTGAAGGGGAGCATGCAAGCAAGACTTAATCGATCGATCGATCGAGCGAGCGAGCGAGGTACAGAGAGAAGAGAGCCCGAGAGCCCATGGCTCACGTCATTAGAGCCTCTCCTTTGTTCAATTCCCCACGTCTACGATCTTGGAGCCCAGACACGGACGCCCACCTCTCCTTCCCGAGATCCTGTAGATGCCCTCCACGTGCCTCGCCCATCAGAGCTCATGCCTCTCATTCTTCCGTTTTCGTCGATCATCACTCAGTCCTTCCTCTTCCTCTTCATCACTCAGTCCTTCCTCTCTCTCCCTTCATCACTCGTCCTTCCTCTTCCTCCATGCTCCCTTCGTTCACTAGTTTCGCTGATGAAACTAGTTTCGCCAGTGAAACTAGTGTTCACTAGTGTTCACTAGTGTTCTCTCGTTGTCTCCCTCTGGCTGCCGCCTTCATCACTCAGTCCTTCCTCTTCCTCTTCATCACTCAGTTCTTCCTCTCTCTCCCTCCATACTCCCTTCATCACTCGTCCTTCCTCTTCCTCCATGCTCCCTTCATCACTCGGTCCTTCCTCTCTCTCCATGCTCCCTTCATCACTCATCCTTCCTGTCTCTCTCCTTCCCTCTCCCTCCAAGGCTCGCTTCCACCTATCTCTCCATCCACGCTAACCACCAAGGCTCCTTTTCACCTGTCTCTCTGTCCAAGCTAATCAACAACGCAAAGAAATTGATCAACACTAGTTCTTTTTTCGCCAACGCTAGTCCTTCCTGTCTCTCTTTTTTCGCTTCTCCACTCACTTCCTTACGCTTCTGTTGTTGTGGCTTCCTTACGCTTCTCCACTCACCATAGCCTTGGCTTCCTTACGCTTCTGTTTCCTCTACCATAGCCTTGGCTTCCTTACGCTTGCAAGACATCTTTTCCTTCACTTCGCTGGCTCCTACCTTGTGGCTAGTTAGCAGATGTTACCTTGTGGCTAGTTAGCAGAGGAGGAGGGATACAGAGAGCTTGTTTCTCCACAATCCTTTCTCGAGAGTCTGTC
The DNA here is from genome assembly GCF_047967505.1 of Dipteris shenzhenensis. Taxonomy (NCBI): domain Eukaryota; kingdom Viridiplantae; phylum Streptophyta; class Polypodiopsida; order Gleicheniales; family Dipteridaceae; genus Dipteris; species Dipteris shenzhenensis. The sequence goes on from NC_141620.1 coordinate 18,811,882, forward strand.
TATATTACAGAGGATTACAAATAGCTTGCTTCTACCCTCAGAATATCACAGAGAAATACTACCAGTTGCTTCTGCTGTCATCTCTATCAAAACTGCTTGGACTCGGCTGCGAGCTCGCTCGCATCATCTTCGAATTCGGTCTCGACTTGGTTCGTGTAGGTATAATGTCTCTGTTACGCCAATTTCTCGCTCGGATTGCTTTGTTTTTTAGGAGGAATCGTGGCCTGATCTCCTCCTCCTTCTTTGCTTCTTTGCTTTGCTTCTTTGTATACAATGGTTACTCGCGGCACTTTGATTTGGAGAGGGAGAGAGTGCCAGAAGCACTTCCCATTTGCGCTGGGCACAAATGTCTCCTGGCAGAGCCAAAAGGCAATGTGGTGGCTCGACTCTCCATTTGCACTGAGCGCAAATTGGCAGAACCGAATGGCCCCTTCTCCCTTTGGAGGCTTGACAAGCCTTTGCGCTGGGCGCAAACGAGTGTTGGAAGGACCAAATGCCATATATGGATAGTTTGGCGAGGGGAAGACGGGGCCATTTGTGCAGAGCGCAAACAGCTCAGCCCAGAGCCAAACGGATCCCAGACTTGGGACAGGCTAGCCAGCATCATGTGAACATATGCATCTCTGGCCTTCGAATAAGCATCACTAAAGAAAGGGCAACAATACGAAATTTGGGAATCAGTCTGAATTTCCATGCTTTCTTCTGTTCAGCTGAATTTCTCCCGTGCCTTCACTCTGTCATTTTTCAGATGGTTACACTCTATCATTTTTCATTTAATCATTTCAAAGATGGTTTCACTATGTCATTTATTTGTTTTTCTTCTTGTGCAGGTGAGCTTATTGAAAGTTGTGCAACAAATGCCTCCAGTAAGTTTGGTTTCTTTTTCTTTTTCTAGTTGCATTTCACCTTTGCATTTTTGCAAATCTTGTAATTGAGTTCTTCAAACGTGTAGAGAAAGAAACGTGATGTGTCTAGTCCTATCACAAGGAAAGGTGGCAAAAGGAAGAAGCAAGAGTCAGAGGTCAAGAATGAACTGAAGGAGCTTGAGCAAGTTGACATTGAAAATGATATTGAGGATCCTAAGGACAACAAGGATAAAACTATAGATGAACCATCCAACAAAGTAGGAGTTAAAGATGACGTGGAGGATATCATTCCAGAGTGTGTTGAGAGACCTTCAGGTGCAGATATTTTAGAGCTTCTTACAGTAACTAAAGAAATTCCACCTCCTCGAATTCCCTTGTGTCGTTGTCTCATAAACCCAGTTGTGCGTCAAATTAGGAATGCTTTGACCATTTTGAAAAGAGCATTTGAAATAGAGGGATACATTCCGACAAAAGGATCTTTTATTCTATCTATCAAAATGCCTGATGGGTCTTCGAAGGATGTTGATGATGTCACAAGAGAACGTTGGGACAAGAATTGGAGCTTAGTTAATGATGAGTTTAAATCAGAGATAATTGGCACACCATGGAGCTTTCTATCAAACAAAATGTTCTTCGTGTGGGAAGGAAATCATCGTACGGCATCTTGGATGGAAAGCATAGAAGAGCTTTACACAAATATCAAGTCTAGACACATTAGAGTGCAAGCTCAAGTTATTGAACCGGAAGCAAAGGATGAGATTCAGCTTGTTGCTGCTCTGCAAAGATTTAACTTGTAAGCCTTGTTGTTTATGTTTTCTATATTGAGATGGTAAGTGCTTGTAAATGAAACCAATTTTGATCCATTTAAGTCAATGGTTGCAGGCTTAATGTAGATGCAATTGTTGTTACTAATCTCAAGGATTATTTGTACCACACAAGCACACTCGTATCCTGTGATGCTCAATATTTTACTCAGGATTTTAGTGAGGAGGAGAAAAAAGCTATTGAGTTGGCAAGACAGAAAGAGGTTGGAAGTGGACGAAGGGTGTGGTATCCCCTCACCCAAACTATTCTTGGGAGGATGGTATTTGCTGTAAGTATTAGTTCTTTAGTTTATATATTTTCTTTTTTTGTGACTTTGCTTTGTGTTCCAATAACATTATGATGAGATTATCTGTTTATGTTGAAAGGGGAAATGGAAATCAGATTTTGAGGCTCAATGCAAGAAATTGCATTCTTCCATGCCAAAGGATGAGAGAGAGTCCAAGATTCATGAGATTAAAAAGACTGTGGGAGCAACATATCGAAGAAAAATTACACGGGTAAGTTTTCAATTTACCAAATTTTGTATTTATAGATCACAAATTTGAATTTGTAGTCCACAAAATTCTACATTTTATATCTCAGATATTTGAATTTATAGTTTGCAAATTTGAATTTATAGTTTTCAAATTCTAATTTTACAACTCATAAACCATAATATATGATTTGAAAATTATAAATCTATAGTTACAACTTGCAAATTTTTAGTTTGTACTTTGAAAACCTTAATATATGGTTTGTTGTGTGTATCAAAGTCTCTTCTAAAACTTTACTATTTGGCAGATGCTTTCAATAGTCAATCCTTCCCATGGCAAGGAGTGGTTTAATATCCTTTGGAATTTACCATTTGAGGATACATCAATGAAGATCACTTTGGAGAAGCTTTACCAAGTATCAATTGCAACCTGTTCCAAGGCAAAGCAACCATCTATTCTTTCTCTTCTTGGTGCAGATGACAATCTAAAGGAGAGTTATGGGATGCCTATGACTGACCATGGTTTCATACCTTGGCTTGCAAAAGAAGTATGGATGGACCATGTGTTGGCAGATGCTGGGCGATTGCTTGACCAAGTGATGAAATCATCAAGCATTGAGGGTGCAGTTACACTTCCAGACAGTCCTTCTATTCTGGAATACTTTGATGGCATTATAGTGAGACACAGGCCTTTTTTGTTTGAGCCTTTTGCTTCATAAATGACAGTTGTTGTTGTTCCATCCAAGCAAGTTGATCTTACAAATGCCAGTAGACGATTGGTTTACAGGTGCGTTTTGGCTTTCGTTTTCAATTGAAAGATATCTTTGTAATACCTTGCATTCTCTTATATTATCCTAAAAATCATTTAGGTATCTCCATTATCTGGCTGCAAATAAGAGTCTTAAGGTGGTACCATCCATTTGCAAGGCTTGGACTATGCTTGCACCTGCTACTTATTGCATGTACACCTCTCATATTTTTAGAGAGAATAAGCATAAGGATGGTCATATATTGCTTACGGAGTGGGAAAGGAAGCACTGCCCTTGGTGGATCAAGATGAAGGCTGGAACATGTATCAAGGAAGAGAAGGAAACTTATGATCGCCATTTAAAAGGTGAGTGCAAGTTCGTCGGGCAACATGGATGAGGCACAAAAGAAGAGGCTTGAAGAGGAGCAAAAAGCAATAGTAGAAAAGCAAAAGGCAAGTCATGTGACTCCAAATAACAAACGAGGTGGAAGACCTAAACCAAGGGCACTTCTAACACAGGTCTATTTTCTTATAACTCTTTCTTTCATGTTTCAAAGTGATTAGAAGCTTCCTACAAATTTAATTTAGGATTCTTTGTTATTGTAGACAATGATCCACGAAAGGAGGAGTCTCTTCTTAGCAAGAAAGTGTGTAATACGGATATGGTTTATGTTCCTTTGTCCACTTTCTCATCATTTGCAACTCGTATCTCACAAGAAAACTACAAAGTTTGGGAGTATGATTATGTATCACTTGGAAAAGAAGTTAAGCAATACAAGTATGATGGGGCTTTTCAAATCATAAGAAATTTTTACCATGAACTTGGTGGCATGAAGAAGTCACGCAATGGAAAAAATGCTGCATGGAGTGTGGATTTTTGCTTGATTGACCTTCCTACAGGATCAATAGTGAGTGGAATCAAGGGTGGAATCCCTGGATGGAACATTCTAAATGAGGAGCATATCTCATGCTCACTTGCTATTGCTTCATCTGTGATGGATGATTATGGATGGACATTGGTGATGTGTTCACCTGTATCCACTTCATTCGGCAAGACAAATGAGACTAGAGGTTTCTTGTAGGTGAGCAATATATCACAGTTGATAATGTCTGTTTATGTGGATTGCATTCAGCTATTGGTATCTTATAGTTAGTACATGTAGATGGATCGTGGAGACGGGAGATTGCATTGATGTTGCGGATAATGTTGGCTTTGGTGTCAAGGTATGTCATTTGGCTATTTACATGATTGTCATGTTCTTGTTTGTTCGTATTTTAGTATTCTCCATTAACTTTTTCAATCTATGTTTTATGTAGATTACTGCCTTTCAAATCCTATTGTTCTCTAGGATTGGCAAGAAGGCACATCACTATCTTGATAGGGCAAATAAAGTTTCCCAATCCCTTAAGGTGTGCATGGACAATTATTTCATCACTCATTACTTGCCTTCAAGTGTACGGTGCATAAAAGAGGGAAAGGGTGGACAGTGGCGTGGTGGGTTGGAGAAGAGTAGCTCCATGATGTTGATGTTCATGGAGTTGTTGTGTCCGATTGGAGGCTCTGTGCTTGAGCTTGGTGCAGGTACAGCACCTGGGATGAAAGCAGCAATTCACTCAGGACGTCCATGCATGGCAGTGGACAATGACAAAGAGATTTGCACAGGATACTTAGAAGGCATGCTTAGAGACAACTTCACAGAGGCAGGGCCTTCAAGTGTGAATCAAGCAGTCCTCATGATAGATGATGAGGAGACAGACTATGACTTTGATGCACCTCTTGATTAGTGAGTAATTTATTTGATCTATGTGTATAATTTAAGCATGGTTAGATACTGACTAATTGAGCTTAGTGTTCTACCTTGCTATGTAGAAGATGTGGCTACCCAAATGGCAGGAGATAGCACATTCGATTATGAGTCGGTGGAGAGGCATCATGGGCATCTAGACTACATAGATGACTTGGCTGATGAGGTCTAGAGAGCATGTCCTGGCTTTTTATGGATTGATGCAAAACTTAATTTCTCATGTTTTCATTATCATCTCATGTAGACCTGGTTTCTTATGGATGGATAGCCATTACCTTCTTATGCAAACCTTAACTTCTTATGGATTGATAGATTATGGCTTCTGAATCATGTGATTTTAATGGTCTTTGACCTAATAATATGAACATGTCATAGTTGTTTTGGAAATGTATGGCAAGTTGTAATTTTTAGGTTTGAATTTTTAGGTGAATTCATAGTTTACATCTTTGATTGTTAAAATATATATCCGTCCCTCTATTGAGTTTTGAAAGACTAAAAACAAATAATTGTTGGCAATCTCACAAGCTTGAGGGGAGGTATTAATAAGCATATCTACTTAAAAGTGAACAATGCCACTAGTCCTAATTTTGTTGGCATCTTGAGGCTTATAGAAAATACAATGAATGTGCAAATATAATACACACAATTGCATCATGAGAGCATTCAAACCAAGGGTATATGTCTTTGGCTCTTTGTACCTTGGTACATGCATGCAGCTAATATGAGAGCTGTCGATTGAAGTTTTTAAAAAAAGATATTCCATAAAAAAACATTCATTCAAGTATAACTCATTGAGTGTTGCTCGGATAATCCGCTCAAGGGTTTCCGCTCATAATATGTACGCACCCTATCTAGTCAAAGGTTTAATCGAATGCATAAAAGCAAGTCCCCATTTTTGGAATGGACCCAGAGGTAAAATAGGTTAATGTGGCATCCGATCTGTATCTATTGGCCTGCCATCTCTTTGACATGGTAAACAAATTTTAGCAAATTGATGAGCATCTCTCAATACTGTGGGCCACCACAAACCTGCCTACAATATCTTTTTTCTAGTAATATCACCAAAAAAGTGACCAGGTGCTTCCATGAGGATTGTCTTCCATGAGGATTGTCTTCCTTTCATGATCTGGTACACATCTTCGGATAATCTGATCAATATCCCTCCTGTACAAAACTCCAACTATCACAAAAAATGGTTTACTTTGCAATAAAATTTTCTTCCTCTAATCTCTTGATAGTGACTGAGGTACCATCCCTTCTATCATAAAAAGAAGAATTCCATCATACAATCTTCCCCACCATCCAAGGTGACAGAAAACAAATGTGGATCAAGTAAATCATCCTGAACTCCGAAAGATGCCTCACCATTCATTAATCGGATTAAATAATTGGCAACCACATCCTGATTACTAGAGAGGTGTATGAAAAATGTCATAATCATGTTTTTGGAGGAGTAATATCCATCTAGCTAGCCTGCCAAACAATTGTGGTTTGTTCACCAAATAGATGAGAGCTTGATGATCCACATTTAAGATCACTTTAATCCCCAACAAATAGTGTCTAACTTTTTTGAGAGCATAAACCATACCCAATGCTTCCCTATCAGTAACACTATAATTCTACTCTGCCTTTGCTAATCTTCTACTGACATAATATATTGGCTAAAACCACCCTTGAACAAATTTTTGCATCAATACGGCACCTATGACCATATCCAAAGCATCAACAAAAATATGAAATGGTAGTTTCTAGTTGGGTGGTTTGAGAATTGATGCCAACTAACATCTTCTTAAATAAAACAAAAGATTTTTGTTCTTGCGCCTCCCACATATAAGCTTCTCCCTTCCTGGTAATTTTTGTCAATGGTGCACAAACATGGGAAAGATAGCACAAAAACCTGCTATGCCATATGATCTACCCAACAAAGCATGACAACTACTTAAGAGTTCTTGGTGTAGGAGCATTTTGAATAACTTCCACCTTTCTTGGATATATGGTGATGCCCTCTTTTGAGATTATATGACCCAATAGAACACCCCTCTTAACTGCAAAAGCACACTTTCCTAGATTAAGACTATGCCGTGCAATTCATCATCTCTCAAGACATAATCTAAGATGTTGCAAATGCTCCTCCTTCTTTCCAAACACAGAGAAATCATCAAGAAAAACTATGATAAAAGTTGTCAAGTACGGAGCAAAGAATTCCTGAATCCACTTTTGAAATGTGGGAGGTGCATTCTTTAGACCAAAAGTCATGACATTGCTAGCAAAAGCTCCCCACTCTGTAAAGAAAGCAATTTTGTCTCTATCCTCCAGAGCCATCCTTATTTGATTATGCCCGTTGAAATCATCAAGAAAGCTATACATCTCATGACCAGCCACAACATCAAGCATTGTGTCACAAAAAGGCAATGGAAAAGGATATGTTATTGTTGCTGTATTGAGCTTTATGTAATCAACACACACCCTAAATTTACCATTCTTTTTAGGTACCATAACTATGGGTGAAAGCCATGTTACCTTATCCACTGGGTAAATAAAACCCACCTTGAGCAATTTGTCGATTTCTTCCTTCACTTTTGAGCTTAATTTGGGTTCATTCTATATCTTTGCTAGATCATGGCGGGGACAAGGATCCTTCTTTAAACTGATCTTATGCTAGACAAATAGATGGATCAATGCCCTTCATGTCTGTATAATGCCAAGCAAATACATCCTTGAATTCCAGCAACAAATGTCTCAAATTTTCCTTTAAAATTCCATCCAACAAAGCACTAACATGCACTATCTATGCATCTTGTTCTGTTCCGAGATTCATCTCTTTGGAGCCATCCTCCTGAACTCTTGCACACCTTCTCAAGTGATCTTCAAATGCTGTTTCTACTTCAATGATTGCCTAAATATCTGTTTTGATATAAAATTCTTCTTTTTCTTCATTAGCATCCCACTGTTTTGAAGTTACTTCGTCTAACTTTTGTTCTTTGAATTTCCTCTATTTTGCTTTCGGAGAGTCTCCCTCTGAATTTGGAATTGCACTAACCTTCTTTGAATTGAAGAATTGCTCCCATCATTTTTCTTGTATTGGTCCACCATGGCCTGCACATCCACTTCAAAAATTAGAATTAAAGAGGGATTACTTTTGATAAGATACTCTTCCTCATCATCTTCAACTTCGGCCACCATGTTAATTCCTTCAGCTGCCAAGGGTTGAACACTTTTTGCAACACTCCTTATTGGCACCATGGCTATTTTCAATTTCTTCTTTCCTTTACAAATAGTTACCCTATCAGCTCCCCAATCTAGCTTAATCTTGGCTACCCAAAACCATGGCCTGCCCCATAACATGGAATAAGATCCATCATCTCCCTTCATTCTAAGAACAACAAAACTGACCATGAAAGTTAGACCACAAACTCCACTTTGTTGATTTCTTAGTATCCCAAGAGGTTGGACCCTCCATTAATTGGCCATTTTGACCTAAAAAGGAGTTGAACTCATTGAGACAAAAGTTTTTGTAAAGATCCTTTGACAAACTGATCACACTAGATGCGCCATCCAAAAGGACCTCTAGTGTGATCCACCTAGATTAGGGTAACAGTGTAATCTACATCTTCAGTTTGTGCTACATTAACTTTGAGGTCAATGTCCTACATCTCCTCATCCTCCTCTTTTGCCTTATCCATTAGGCTCACACCACCATCCGACAAATTTGTCGACAAGTGTGCTTTGAATTCTAGTACCAGATTAAGAAGCTAGTCCAATGTGATATTTATTTGAGCCTTCAACATACTATGAGACAATTCCCCATGGTTCACTGCATCACCAAGTTTGGGTTTGTTGCGTATATCACCAACTGGATAACATCCTCTAGAAAGATTTCGTCCCTTCAGATATTCAAGATTTGGACCTTCATGCTGCTCCTTGAGTGCATCAACACATTTTAAAAATCCTTCATGCTGGTCACTTTCTTTACTGGTGCCTCCTTCTTCACGACTAGCTTCACATGTGGGGGTAGAATCTTCTCCTCCGTTGTCTTTATCTTTGTATCAATCTTTCTTTCTAAAGGTTTAGATTGTGAGGTATCCTTTACTCCCCACTTAACTTCCTTCCCTATATTCACCTTATCAAGAGCTTTAAGAACATCTTGACAAACTCTATTTTGCTCATTCCAATCAATTGGCTGTTTACCTTTGGTTGCCACAGGCAATTTATTTTCACCCTATATAGGACCCTCAGATCGTGTGATGGCGAGTGCTTCTAGATAAATTTGTTTCTGTAGCATCTCCCCTTCTAGTTTGCAACCCATATTATCATAGGACACTTCCAACATTCACTCCAAGTCTTTCCCACCATGCCCAACTAGCTGCTTCACCCCCATGGGTGCATCATTTGAACAACTCTGTTCCAGCTGAGTAAGCACAGCATTGGCTTGAGCTCATGGTTGATGAGGTGGATTTTGTGCTTGTGATTGAGTTTGGTACTACACAATGGGGATACCCCTCTCATTGCAGTGTTTGCACCATAGCTCACAACTTGGGCCTTGCTGATGTCCAGCTTGACCACAATATGTGCGATTCTGAGAATCATTATTTGATGTGATTGTCGAGGATTATTTCCCCAATTCTGATATGCCTATCTTCTTCCTTGGTTAGTAGGATCATTCACCCCTACTTGATTGACTGCAGATGGTTGTGACACTACTCGAGTGTTTTGCAAATGAGGATGCAATCTCCCCCTGTAATTTGGATTATACCAACAATTAGTGCTCTCATGATTCCTTTTGCCACAAAACTCACATTTAGTTTTCTCAGAGGAAGCGGCTTTTGACAATACCATGCTTTTCAAATGTTGTTTAATCTTTTTCTCCAACTTCTCATCTTTGGGAGAGGATTTGACTTTTTTCTTGGACTTTGAGCTCTCCTTAGTCTTCCCTTTCTTCAATTCCTTCTTTCATTTACGTTTGGTCTTCTTGTCTTCATTATTGGAATCATTCGAATCATCATCATCGGACTCGAAATTTGTATCTTCATTTTCACTATTTGTGTCAAAGTCTCTATCTGAGTCTGTGTCCAAATCAAAATTCTCTGTTTCCTTCCTTCTACTCTTTTTGGATTTTCTTTTGGTCATACCAACTATTCGTTCAGCTCATTGTGTGTCTGTGCATAACACTTGTTGAAAATGGGGTTAATGGCAACTTCAACCATCCAAAGCATATCAAATGGTCATGATATGTTGCACCCACTTCAACATAGGTGCCATTGACGTGCATGAAAATTATCATGCCCATTGGGTATGTCCAAGCTTGAATAACACAACTTAGAGCATGTTTTTTTATGATTGTGCATAACACGGTGTAAAATGGGGTTTATGGTGACATTGACCATCAAAACCAAAGCTGATGGACATGATACTTTGCACACACCTCAAAATAGGTGGGATTTATTCATGTGAAAAGTATTATGACCACCGGATATGTGCTATTTTTAATAACACACCACAAAGCATGTTTTTTTATGATTGTGCATAAGACGGTGAAAAATTACATTTGTGGTGACTTTGATCATCCAAAGCATATCCAATGGGCATGATACTTTGCAAGACGCTCAAAATAGATGGGATTTACATGAATGAAATGTTTCATGCGCATTGGGAAAAAGTGCATTTGAATAAAACCTCGCAAAGCGTGTTTTTTAATGCTCCCTCTTAGCACTTCATGAAAAGCGAGGTTTGTGGTGGCAATGCTTGTTGAAAAATTGGGTTTATGACCCCTTAAAACTTACAAAGCATATCCCATGGTCATGAAACTTTTGACTTGCTCCAACATAGGTGATATGGATGCATATGAAAAGTATCGTGCTCACTGGGTATATGCATCTTCACATTACACAACTCACAGCGTGTTTTTTAATGCTCCTTCTCAATACTCAGTGAAGAATAGGATTTGTGGTGACTTCGATCTTCCAAACCATATCCAATGGGAACTATAATTTTCCTATGCATCAACATAGGTGGGATTGACATGCATGCAAGGTATCGTGCCCATTAGGTATGTGCGCATTTGAAGAACACAATTCAACACGTGTTGTTTTACAGTTCTGCATAACACTTATTGAAAAACTAGGTTTATGGCAACTTTTACCAGTCAAAGTGCATCATATGGGATAGATACTTTGTGCGAACCTCTAAATAGGTGGTATTGATGCATGTGCAAAGTATCATGCCCATCAAGTATGTGTGTTATTCGAATAACATATTTCAGAGCATGTTTGTTGACACTCCCTCTCATCACTTTGTGAGAAATAGGGTTTATGGCAACTTGGACCATGCAAAACAAAGCCAATGGGCATGATACTTTGCACACATATTAAAACAAGTCATATTTATTCAAATAACATACCTCTTAGAGCGTGTTTTTTGATGCTCCGGTAAAAAACAGGGTTTGTGGCAACTTTAACCGTGCAAACCATATCCAATTGGTAGTATACTTTGCATATGCCTCAAAAAATGTGGGTTTGACATGAATGATAAGTATATTGCCCCATCATAACACTCCTCATACTTTACACATGCCTCTAAATAGATGGTATTGATGTGTTTTTAAAGTATCATGTCCATCGAGTATTTGCGCATTTGAATAAAATACCTCAGAGCATGTTTTTCGACGCTCCCTCTTAACACTTGCTGAAAAACAGGGTTTTTGGAGACTTCAACCATCCAAAGCATACTTTATGGGCATTCTACTTTACACATGCCTCAACATAGGTAGTATTGATATGCATGCAAAGTATTATACCCATCCGGTATGTGTGTTCGAAAACACACTTAAGAGCATGTAGAGGTGAAGTAGGTCAGCTTGCTTAAAGAGTAATGATGACCACAAGGAGAAAGAGAAGCATCCAAGTATTAAGATGAAGCACATGAAAGCAGTGCCAAAGGGTGGCACCAAAGAGGGCCAAGGGATTATCTAGATGGGAAACAAAAGTAGGTCAACTAGCCAGCATGATGAACATCAATTGGGACCAAGGCTAAGAGGGTTGGGGAGGGAGTAAGGAGGGGAAGGGGTGGTGTTGAGCCTAAGCTCAATGCCGCTGTCACTCAAAATCAATAGGATGATAGAAAAGAAATTTTACAAGAGGTGGGAGAGTAAGAAATGTATCCTTGACCTCTACAGTATGACAAAAAATCCAAGAAGGTGGCCTATAGTGCCACAACATCCCAGGTAGTGTCAAATGGAAAAAAAGGAAAGAGGGTATGGATCCTATGGGACCATCCTCAGATGATTCCAGATTATGTGGAGATTAAGTTTCCCAAAGGGTTGGTACTTGCTCGATAGGTGCACTTTGGGCCGTTCTCTGATGCATGTTTCATTTGTAAGGAATTGGGTCATTTTGCAAGGATTTGCCCACATAAGGTGGTGATACTAAGCAGGGTTTGGATGATTGTGGAGGGTGATAGATTGGCATGATTTACATGGAGATAGAACAACATCGTTGGGTGCAAAGAGTGATGCTCATAGTGTTCAGTCGGTGCCTGGTGTCAAAAGCATGGAGGAGCCGATTGACAAGGTGGTTGAGACACCATAGGGGTAGCCTTGGAAGACAGTTGGTAAGAGAGGTAGGGAGGTAGCTATGGTTCATGGAAACCCAACACTTGAGGGACCCAAAATCATCTAATAAGGCCCCTCGAGAGGCTAGATCGAGTCGAGTGCTTACCACGGACGGGCATGCTGACAATAGAGGCAATCGGGTTCAGGTGCAGAATGATGAACAATTTTGCGAGGTGCCAGATGAGCATTTACATGATGCCAATCACTAGAAGAGGCTGCTTGACGAAAAGCTTAAAGGTAAGGCCCGATCGAGGGGTCCATAGAGTCAAAGTCTGCTAAACAAAGGTTTTGCAAAAGGATTATGGAGGTGGCCAAAAATGCAAGTTCCTCAAAGGACAACCAATTTAAATTTTTTAGGGATGCCTATAGAGCAATGCAGAAGATCCACGATATCCCTTTCAAGTTCAACAAGCTTCTAGGGAATTCTACTCAAGTATCAGAAGGATCTAGCGAGAAGGTCAACAAGGCTATTCAGACCCTTGTGAAAGGTGGGACACCGCAATTAGGGTGGTTGTGAGATTTGAAATTGATAAAGAGAAGCAACTTAAGCATCAAAGAAACGAGTTAGTATACTCCCTTCTCTTGGTCAGACAATCATTAAGAGCGGCCTTACTAGATAGCCAAAAAGATTTTATTTTGATGACCTTAATGATGGAGGTAGAGCTAGCTCAACGGATGATAGAATTTCAGGTGGCAGAGGCAGCTCGCATTAAAAGCTGCCAACTATGGTTGTCAGTGGGTGACTTCCGGTCCAGGGTGTTTTTTCGATCGTTTGAGGACAACCAATTTAAATTTTTTAGGGATGCCTATAGAGCAATGCAGAAGATCCACGATATCCCTTTCAAGTTCAACAAGCTTCTAGGGAATTCTACTCAAGTATCAGGAGGATCTAGCGAGAAGGTCAACAAGGCTATTCGGACTTTTGTGAAAGGTGGGACACCGCAATTAGGGTGGTTGTGAGATTTGCAATTGATAAAGAGAAGCAACTTAAGCATCAAAGAAGCGAGTTAGTATACTCCCTTCTCTTGGTCAGACAATCATTAAGAGCGGCCTTACTAGATAGCCAAAAAGATTTTATTTTGATGACCTTAATGATGGAGGTAGAGCTAGCTCAACGGATGATAGAATTTCAGGTGGCAGAGGTAGCTCGCATTAAAAGCTGCCAACTATGGTTGTCAGTGGGTGACTTCCGGTCCAGGGTGTTTTTTCGATCGATCAAGCGCAAGCGCCAGAGAGAATCTATTGATCGTATTATGTATGCATAAGGGAATTTAGCCACAAAATATTGGCATGTGGTTGACATCTTTATCAAAGAGTTAAGTGCTATTGTGGGAGATGCAGCTATCCAAGATGCCGAATGGCAGGCAAAGGTGGCAGAGGTGATCAATGGGCTTGACATATGAGTGTCGAATTTTCATAAAGCTTGGCTGGCAAGACCTTTTACCCTTGTTGAATTAGCTGAAGCATTAAAGGCGCTCAAGGCCGACAAATTGCCTCATCTTGATGGCATGACAACAAAATTTTAGAGGAAGTTTTGGGAATTATTGGGAACTAATTTGGCAGAGATGGCCAGCATAGAGGTAATTAGAGGTGCCTTGTTTGAGGACGTGAGTATCGGCTAGTCAAGCTTTTCCAAAAGCATAAAAAACAAGATTAAGGTGAGCAGCTAGAGACCCATAATGATGTTTAACATGTTTTACAAGCTGATTCCGAAAGCATTGGCCATCTGCATCACTGAGATTTCCATGGGGGTGATTGATCAAGAGTGAAATGGCTTCATCAAAGGCAGGGATATCTTCAGCAACATCCTCAATGTGTCAGCACTCTCTCCTCTTTGGCTTTGATCCTAACAAGGCGTATGATCACATACAGTGGGATTTTCTGCTTATGGTGTTAAATAAGTTGGGATTTGGGGATGCTTTCGCGAAGATGGTATCATGATTGTCCGGGAATGCAGTGGCTTTACTTTGTCTAAATGGAGGGGTGCTGGGAAGGTTTGTCCTTAGAAGATCGATGCATCAAGGATCCCCGTTGCCCTTACTGTTTGCCATAGCTTCGATCCCATTGATTACGTTGTTGAAAGGGAAAGCATGCAAGGGTAAGATGAAAGGCATGGTTCTCCCTTTAAGGAGGCAAATCACCCTTCAAATATTCATGATGATATGGTCTCCTTTTCAACAGAGGATCAGGCTAGCGTTATGTGCTTGCTTGATACTCTATATAAATTATGCATACCCTGTGGTTCTCTTTGCAGTGTGCTTAGAATTGAGGTAGGTGCCTCGCCGGATTGGGTTAAGGACTTAGCTTGGGTGATTCGTTATCTAGGTGCTTTGCTTGCGTTGGATTTTAATGGGAGGCAACAGTTTGAGTGGTACATGGAAAAGATCAAATCAAAGCTTACATTGTGGCATGGCCTTTCAATCGGCTGGATTGCTCACCTGTTGTTGATTATTCAACGTGTGCTAGATTTCAACCACATAAGTTGCAACGATCTACAATTTTAGCAAATGTCAATGGCTGAAAATCTAATGGGCCTTGAGGTCTTTCCTCTTGGGGAGGAGTCCGGTAAAAAAAGAATGCATACTTTACCATGGGAGCGATGAAAGTGCCGAAGGCTCTGGGTAGTATTGGGCTTCCAGACATCAGCCTTAGAAACACTTCATTAATGTGTAAATGGTTATTGTTGCTATTCGGAAGCACAACTCCATGGGTGGAGGTTGTCAAATATTTGATCGAACAAGGAAGGAGCAAAGGGACCTGCTCTTGGTCGGGTTTGTGGTGGTATGATAAACTAATGTCAGACTTTTCTATTTGAATCATGGGTTCATCTCTTGTGGTAGGCCTGGTGTTAGCTTGGAAGAAATGCATCAAACTTTTGTTGTGGAAGGGGTGCAAGGGCCTTGGAGGGGATGCAAGCTTGGCCAAGGGAGTATGGTGGATCTTGGCCGCCAGGAGTTGTTTGCGTTGCATGATCTACCTAGGTCTAGAAGACTTTTCCAAAAAGGCATTATATGGTGGATGGAGCTTTGGGATTGGAAGAGAGTCGATCGAATGGAAGCCGCTCAAAGTGCTGCGATCACACCTCTCCTTGAATGATGGCGAGAGGGACCTGTCACGTGCAGTAATGGAAAGGGTGCCCGACGCTTGACCTACCAATTATCTCCTACCTACAAGGTGGAAGGTGAATCAATGGATGCTTGGCAAGACACGCCTTAGAAAGATCCCGGCCAGATCTTTGTATCGTGCTCTAATTCAAGGGTTTCGGAGCTCAATCGCAAATGGGGCATGAGAAGGTCACCCGCTTGGTGGAGGAGTAGGCTTCTAGATGTCTGGAAGCATTGTAAGATTGGAAAGGTGAGCTTCCTCTTGTGGAAGATCATGCTCGAATGGATCCCGGTGAGAGGAAGGCTAGCCAAGCATGTTCAGATCAATCTTGAGTGTCAGATGTGCAACATTGTGGTAGAAACCACACGGCATCTCATGTGATGCTATCCAACGGCGAGAACGATCGAGGCAGCCATTCATTGAGGAGGGTTGATGGCGAAGTTTGCCATAGGATTGAGGTGGAGGCTCCCTCGACTTGGGCTACCTTCTGAGCTCGGAGCGTGCTGGCCTTGGATCCGAAGGGTTGGCAAG
Organism: Dipteris shenzhenensis; assembly: GCF_047967505.1. NCBI lineage: Eukaryota > Viridiplantae > Streptophyta > Polypodiopsida > Gleicheniales > Dipteridaceae > Dipteris > Dipteris shenzhenensis. The sequence continues at coordinate 18,827,840 of NC_141620.1, forward strand.
TAAGATCCCAGGGGTTGTCTTACTTGACATATGGGAGACAAGAAATGCTATTGTTAAAATTTTTGATAGGTATTTTGAAGCTGATTAATATAAATTCGGCGTAATAATTTGAAATTTGAAAAAAAAACAGTCCATTTTGTTCTGCTTCGCCAGCTTCTTCATTTGCATCCTCAAGCTCTGCTTCTCTCGTCTTCTCTCTCGCCCTACATTTGCACGTAGTCATGAGCTTCTTCGATTTCCTCTCAGATGATGTCCTCTTCATCTGTCTCGCTCGCCTCTCTTGGCCTCATCGAGCTCGGGCTCAATGCGTTTGCACTCGGTGGCGTGCCCTTCTCTCATCCTCTGCTCCCTGGGACTATCGCATCCAGGAGGGTCTCTCCCAGCCATGGCTCTGCATCGTGGGAGGAATGCATGTAAGACTTTCTTGATTCTCTTGGTTTTCGGAAAAACTGATGCCTTTGCTTGGGGGAGAACAACTGATGCCTTTGCTTTATGGCAGCCGGAGGGGGAGGGGAGCAGGTGGCTGGGGTTCATGTACGACTTTGAAGCCCTCAAGTGGAGGCCCATGCCCGCGCAACTGCCACCAACGCAATTCAAACGTCCCTCCTGCGTCTTCAGAGATAGTAAGCTGTACATATTGCAAGGCCAGCGATTGCACATTTACAAGTTAAGGACAAATGAATGGGCAATGGCGGCCCCCATGCCTTACGAGGAAGAAAATGCAGTTGGAGACGACGACCAAGGGGACGGTCACTGGGAAAAGGTAATTGCAATTGCTTGTCACGAAATCGGAGGTAGGATCTACGTTGTCAGTGGATTTGATGACAGGAAATGGGACATGGCACAAATTTATGATCCAGACGAGGACCAGTGGCTGGATATGCCTACGATGCCAGAATGTACAGGTATGTTTGTGTCCTGTGTGGTGGAGGGCAAGCTATATGTGATTGGGGAGTTAGTGGAAACCATGGACCGGCCGACGGTAATGGTGTTTGACCCTATTGAGCGCGTGTGGAAGAAAAACGGGGAAGCTGAGGAAGGCGATGACTTCTTCGATCTGATCACAGGCTGCGCTGCCATTGGGCCTCACGTACTCTGCCCATACATTTTTCAAACGGATACTGACCAGAAGATTGCCCTTATGGAGTACAACGTCCTCACCCATAGCTGGTATACGGTCGAGGACCGCTTCCCTTGGTGTACGGATTTTCATATGGCTGCGGTCACATCTGGCCTTGACAAGCTATTTGTCCTTGCAGAGCCACGGAACCCTTATGGGTACACCGTTGTCTACGTGTACGACCGCCCCTCCTCTTCCTGGAAGACTTTGCAGAGCATGCCCGTGAGAACTTCTGGTGGTTCCACAATCCTTGTAGAGTCATAAGCTCTTAGTCTCATCTACTGTTGGCCAAGGCTTGAGCTAAAACCTCTTTTCCTTGCTTTCATTTGGACAAAGGAACTACCATCTTATCTACATTACTTCTCATCCGATGTGAGTAGCAAGTTGCATTGAGTAATTGATAAGTCTTGTTTAGGTAGTCTATATAAGAGATCAGTTCAGAACGAATTGGATGAGGAAAATAAAGGAGATTGTTCATTTTAAAAAGAGCCGCATACCTAGATCACAATCTTGGAATATACTCAATGTAAATGTGAAAGTTGGCCAAAAGGTCTGCCTAGGGTGGGTGTCTAGCATGCATAATTGGCTGAGTAAAAGCATATGTAAGAGTGGCGATATCTTCACCAGAAATTGGGCATCTATAGGACATCTCTTGCACTTGCCATCCCCTTTACCTACTATTGGTCTACACAGCCTTGTGTAAAATCAACCATAGGAGACTTGACATTTTCTTTGGTATCCTTTTGTTCAAAATTTGAGTGAATCTCCTCTTCCTCAAGAATTTATTATTTGCAGTTTTCTATCTTGTTTTGAGACTTGTGCAGACTTCTGCAATGTCATTTATGGGATTGGGGATTGGGAGTAAGTGGCTAGCACGTACCTGGCTAAACTCTTTCTAGTAAATCAGAGTGGAACCCCCCTTTCCTCTTGAGTATTACTAGTCCAGAGGTCCATCTTGTTTTTTAGAAAGCAAGCTTGCATGCAGCCTCTAGAGGTCCACAACAATCCTGAAGCATTCTGGCCCATGGGCGAGCTGCCCTACACTTGATGTGAGCTCTTGACATTACATTGCGGTGACTCCTTCACGTGACTACTCCAAACTTTGTTGAAGACTTCCCGAGCTAGATGTGAGTTCTCCAATACTACTCCGACACACTCCACTGTAGGTCCTTTTTGAAGAGAAGGCTGGCCTTAATAAAATCATTGTCATTGAGGGTGCTATCTTTGAATATAATTGACACACGAATAGAGCCCAAATTCATAAAAGCCCCTTTGCCAATGAAAACAATCTGACTGCTAATAGCTTCAAAAGAATTCCAAAGAGACTTCCACAATGAGTTCCCCTTGGAGAAGCAAGGTTGAGGATTGCATAGTGCAGAGAGCATAGGATACTTCTTCCATTGGTCATAAGGGGACTCTCTTGATGCTCCTTTGTGGCTGATGCCAGACCCCTATAAATTTCAACTCGAAGGAATCCCCTTTGATCACATCATCCCATAATATGCCTCTAATATTCAACCTTCTCTACCATAGAATTGGTTGTGGGCCTTAGCATAAAGCTGATACAAGCTACAAATTTATGTTTTCATGCATCTTCAAAGTGTGCGGTGGCATAGGAGCCCTGTCACAAGGCAGGTTAATACATGAACATATTATTTAAAATATGCTATATAAAGATCTAGTCTTTGGAAATGTGGTGTCATGGTGTGTGATTATAGTAGGATATGTTCAGCATAGGGATGGAATTCGTGCTTTTGTACTTTTTGAGACAATGAAACTAGGAGTAAACCCAGACAAAAGCACTTCTTTTGTGTACTTTAAAAGCATGTGGCAGTATAGGAGCATTAGGACAGGGTAAGCTGATACATCAATTGATAATAATTCATGCGTAGGGATCAGATTTGGTGGGTACTGCCCTTGTTGACATGTATGCCAAATGTGTCAGCTTAGAAGAGGTGCACAGAGAATTTTCTGAACTGACCTATTAGTATGTAGTGTCATGGGGTGCTTTGATTGCAGGATGCACTGAACATGGGCATGCTGTTCTTGCTCGATTTTTGAGAAAATGCAACATAGTGTCATGAGGCCAGATAGCCTTAGAAGATGGTAGAGTAATCCATGCTACTGTTGTTGGCAACGGATGGGAGTTGGATATTGTTGCGGGGAATGTTCTCATCAATATGTATGGCGAATGCAGGAGCATTGAGGATGTGAAGGCGGTGTTTGTTGCAGAGTTGCTACAGCGAAATGTGATCTCCTGGAGTGCCCTGATTGCTGTGTGTGCCCATATGGACCTGGCAAGGAATGTCTGCAATTGTTTTGCCAAATGCAGGTTGAAGGTTTCATGCTAGACAAGATCACCTTCATAGTTACCAGCCGAAACGGAAACGGAAGAAACGGAAGAAACGGAGTTTCCAGGGCCCCACCGAAACGGAAACGGAAGAAACGGCAATATAATACAATTTATGTATAAAAATTTATTTTTTATACAGAATATAATTATCAATAGAGTGCAAATCATACATAATACAAATTACAATTATCTATACTTGAAGGCTGAAGCTTCAGCCTTCAAGCATCAATGCATCATTCATGATTCATGCCTCTGATTCATCATTCTAAATTCTTGAATGATGCTTCAATAATCTGAAATCAACATGTATCATGAGTCATGACTAACAAGTTTGGCATTACAAGAATCTGAAATTTAGAAGTTTGAAGTACTTTAAAGTTTAAACTTAGCACACAAGTTGAAACTTGAAACTTGAAAGTATCCAATGTCCAAACTCCATAGATGATCATGATTCATGATCCACAAATTTCATGATCATGACTCATGACTCATGAGTCATGCAAGACTCAAAATAAAAGCACCCATGGATGATATAAAAAAAAGCAGCAGGACTATTGATCATCTGCATCATCCATGGACTCCTCGTCATCGTCATTCTCTGCGTCCTCAGATAAGCTTGAGGCATCTGTGTCACTGTCTGAAGAAGAATCATCAACATCAGGATCAGGACCATCAGGTGCAACTGAAGTACTAGCACCATCTCCAGATGGTTGAGTGTATGATCGTGTGTGGTGTGCTGGTGCTGACAGCTCCTCATACAACATGGTGTATATGTCCAACTCCTCCAGTGGGATATCTGGTATGGCCTTCATCTTCTCCACGTCCACCTTGTCTACATTCACTTGGCGAGGTTTGGGGCAGCCGGCGGTGAACTCAAGGAGACGGAGGTTGCAATGACAAAACACCAACCGCTCCAATTGAGCCGTGCTCAATCTGTTCCTCTTCTTTGTGTGAAAGAGGGCCCAAGTGCTCCAGTTCCTCTCACAAGGACCGGAACTGCAGTCCTGTGAGAGAACACGTATAGCAAGGCGTTTTTGCCATAAGCCAGTTAAGCCGAGATAAGTATCAGGAACTTGATAACTTTAAACATATTTGTAGTAGATAAAACTTCAAATTACTTAACGACTAAGCTCTAACTAGTGGCATTGGAACTTGTCTCTTAGACTCTTACCAAAGTAGGAGTACAGTTGCCATATTTCTCCCACCAGGAGACAGGTTGCAACTGTGTCTCTCGGAGCCTAGTTGTAGGTCGACCAAAGGAGAGGCTGTGATTGCGGAACAATAGAAGTTCATCCTCCATTCTTCGTTGCATCTCCAAGTCACCACCCGTCCAATTTTGTAGATACTGTTGCATCCCCTCCTCCAACTCGTCATTCTCATATTGCTCTTGACTGTGCCAGAGCGGATGCAATACATGTGCCACCGCATGGATTGGGCGGTGGAACCAATTCCACCGCTTATTCCATATAGCACGGATGGACTCAACCCTAAATCATGCCACAAGAAATTAGAATGCATTATGCATGCAAAATTCATAGACTATAGATAATAGTACATACATAATATATATCTGAAAATTCCAAGCTTCATGATAACAAAATTGCCATTTAGTAACTGCAATAATTATACATATTACAAAAGTAAAAAGTCTTACTTATCAGGCGATAGGGAAGTGTTTCTATTGAGGGCCTCTCCAATCTTGTCCATAAACTCGTACAAGAGTCCTAATGTGCTTCCCTCCATGTCCGTGATGTGAAGCATCGTGTAGATAGGATTAATCGATTTGATTAATGCCTCTGCCTGATTCCACCAAGACTCATCCATGATCATGCGAAAAAATTTGATAGACTTTGCTTGGCCTCTATCATCCCAATCTCCCCACTCTCGAGACACAACCGTGCGCAACAAGCCGTGGCGCACTCGCACAAGCCTCTCCACCACTATGAACATGTAAGCAAACCTTGTGGCTGGAGGTTTCAATAGCTCAAGGTCACTGTAAGCCCGATAGATGTTGAGGACTTTGGGTCTCTTCGTGACAAACTTCACGATACTGCGGGCTGTGGAGAAGATGGCATCAATCCAAGGTATCTTCCCTAGGTCCTCGATCAAAAGATCAAGGCAATGTGAGGCACAGGGTATCCACACAATCTTAGGGAACTCATCTTCTAACATGGCACCCATTGACACACAATTGCTGCCATTATCTGTCACCACCTGCACCACATACTCAACACCTATCTCCATAATGGCTACTCGTAAATGTTCCCAAATATACAGCCCTGTAATCACTCTACGTGCAGTGGAAGCATCTATGGCTCCCAAGAACATGGTTCCCTTGCAAGAAGACACTAAAATATTGTACACATTCCTCTTGCGTGCATCTGACCATCCATCGCATAAGAGTGTGCATCTGACCATCCATCGCTCGTAAATGTTCCCAAATATACAGCCCTGTAATCACTCTACCTGCAGTGAAAGCATCTATGGCTCCCAAGAACATGGTTCCCTTGCAAGAAGACACTAAAATATTGTACACATTCCTCTTGCGTGCATCTGACCATCCATCGCATAAGAGTGTGCATCCATATTTTTTCCAAGTCTCTTTCAAGGGCTTCATTTGGTCTTCCACACATTCCCTCTCTCTTCTTAGCTCTCTTGTCCGCAAGGCCTCATATGTAGGCCCTTCCCATTCATACCCAATGCGGATTACGGCTCTCATGGCCTTCCTCCATCGTGTAGTCTTCGCCACATGAAAGGGTATTGCACACTGTATGAAGAGCTTTGTGAGCTCACTAGTGGCCTCCTTCACTGCTTGCTTTTGCAAGCGTGCTTGAATGCTAGACCTTTGCAGTGATCCTCTTTTCCCCGCACTGGCATCCACACTAATTGATCCATGTGGCAAGGGTGTTCTTGTGGATCTGGGACCCGCGCTCGATGTAGTTGATGCCCCTCTACTTCTCTTTGCAGAACCCAATGTGCTGGCATCATCCAATGGCTTAGTGTCAGTAGCCTCTTCTTCATCTTGTAGCCCTTGTCCTCCACTTTTAGCAGCCAAGGTTGCCATAGGCACACGCTTCCATTCTGTTAGGCCACCTTTCACTGGAGTAGGCACGAACTCACAAGGTCCTATATCCTTGCTGGGAACACCTGCTAGATGGTCTTCACCCGTGTGACAGACCCCGTTTTGCTTATGCCTCAATAGTTGCATCTCCAGTTCTTGGAGCCACCGCCTCCTTTATAACTATCCAGGAGGGAGACATGGACCCAATAAGCATCTCTCGGCATTGAGGAGGATGGAGAGGTGAGAAGGAGGATGGAGAGGTCACAAGTGAGAAAGGATGGGAGGTAGACTGTAGAAGGAGGATGGAGAGATAGAGGTAAAAGAGGATGGAGAGGTGGAAGGAGCCTGGAGGATCAGAGGTAGAAGTGAAGGAGGATGGAGAGGAGGAAGATGGAGAGGTAGAAGGTAAGATTAAAGAGAGGATGGAGAGAAGAAGGATGGAGGGATGGAGTCTGGAGAGCAGGCTGCCAAGCTACAGGTTGCATCTTGCAGGATGGAGAAGATGGAGCAAAGGATGAAGAGGATGGAGAGAGAAGGATGGAGGTCCAAGAGCAAAGGATGGAGGGATGGAGAGAGCTTAGAGAAGGTGGAGAGAGCAGCAAGGATGCACAAGAGGAGTGGAACGGGCGGGAGGCAGCGAAAGATGAAGAGAGGCGGCGGAAATCACGTTTTTAGGGTTTAGGGAAAAAGCAGGGTTTACGAAACGGCGTTTCTTGACGAAACGCCGTTTCCGTTTCGTCCTTTCCGTTTCTGCCCACGAAACGGGCGTTTCGTGCAACTATGATCACCTTCATCTGCATTGTGGAAGCTTGTGCTTGTATGGCAGCCCTAGAAGAGGGTCGTGTGATCCATGCTACTGTTGCTGGCAATGGATGGGGTTCATAGGTTACTGTGTGGGGAATGCCCTTGTAAATATGTGTGCCAAGTGCATGAACCTAGACGATGCAAGGGCAGTGTTTGCAGAGATGCCATAGTCGGATGTGGTCTCCTGGAGTGCGATGATTGCGGGTTGTGCTCAGAATGGGCATGGCAAGACAGCCTTGCAACTGCTCAGGCGCACAGAGAATTTTATGAACTGACCTATCCGGATGTAGTGTCATGGGGTGCTTTGATTGCAGGATGCACTGAACATGTGCATGCTGTTCTTGCTCGAGCTTTTTGGGAAAATACAACAGTGGCATGAAGCCAGATAGACTCATATTCCAATGCATGGGAGCCTTAGAAGAGGGTAGAGTAATCTATGCTACTGTTGTTGGCAACAGATGGGAGTTGGATATTGTCGTGGGGAATGCTCTCATCAATATGTATGGCAAATGCAGCAGCATGGAGGATGTGATGGTGGTGTTTGTTGCAGAGTTGCTACAGTTAGATGTGATCTCTTGGTGTGCCCTGATTGCTGTGTATTGGCAAGGAGGCCTTGCTACTGTTTGCCTTAAGGATTTTGTGAGCCATTGTGACTGCGCTAGAAGAGGGTCGTGTGGCCCATGCTACTGTTGCTGGCAATGGATGGGAGTCAGATGTTATTGTGGGGAATGCCCTCATCAATATGTATGCCAAGTGCGTGAAACTAGATGATCCAAGGGCAGTGTTTACAGAGATGCCACAGTGGGATGTGGTCTCCTGAAGTGCGATGATTGCTGGTTGTGCTCAGCATGGGCATGGCAAGGCAGCCCTGCAACTTGGCACAGAGAATTTTATGAACTGACCTATCAGGATGTAGTGTCATGGGGTGCTTTGATTGCAGGATGCACTGAACATGGGCATGCTGTTCTTGCTCTTGAACTTTTCGAGAAAACGCAACATAGTGGCATGAAGCCAGATAGACTCATATTCCAATGCATGGGAGCCTTAGAAGAGGGTAGAGTAATCCATGCTACTGTTATTGGCAACGGATGGCAGTTGGATATTGTTGTGTGGAATGCTCTCATCAATATGTATGGCAAATGCTGCAGCATAGAGGATGTGATGGTGGTGTTTGTTGCAGAGTTGCTACAGCGAGATGTGATTTCCTGGAGTGCCCTGATTGCTGCATGAGGCATTGCTACTCTTTGCCTTATGGATTTGTAAGCCATGGTGACTGCCCTAGCAGAGGATTGAGTGATCCATGCTACTGTTGCTGCAACGGAGGGGAGTCAGATTTGTGGAAAATGCTGTCATCAGCATGTATGGCAAGTGTGAAAGCCTTGATGATGCAAGGGCATGGGGTGCAATGATCTGTGGACATGCTCTGTATGGCAACATCAGTCTGGCTAGAAACTGCTGCCTTAAGGAGAGGGTGGAGATAATTCAAGACTTGAGGGAGATAGTACAGGAGCTGTGGCGTGAATTTTATGAAAGACAAGGAGTAGGCCAGATAGGGTCATGAAGTTTAGAGACATTGTCAGGGTGTGACAGTGTGATTAAGTTTTGGAAGAGGAGAATCTGCCCTGAATATGCTTTGGCAGAGGTGTGGGGACCAGACTACAAGCCCTTAATTACCTTGGCTGTTGTCCAGAAACGATTGGATTTTGTCCTTGGGACAGCCCCTCATCAATATCTATGGGAAATGTGGGAGCTTAGATGATGCAAGGGCAGTTCTTGCTGAGATGCTACAGCAGAATTGTATCCCCTATAGTGCGATGATAGCTGCATGCATCCAGAAAGGGCATGGCAAGCATACAACTGTTTGGTCAAATGCAGGCTAAAGGTATTGCACTAGACATGATCACCTTCATCTGCATTGTGGATGCATGCACTAGTCTGAGAGCCTTAGAAGAGGGCAGAGTAATTCATGCACTGTTGTTGGCATCAATATGTTTGGCAAATGTAGGAGCATAGAGGATGCGACAGTGGTGTTTGTTGCAGAGTTGCTATCTCCTGGAGTGCCCTGATTGCTGCATATGCCCATGATGGGCATGGCAAAGAATCTCTGCAACTGTTTGGCCAAATGCAGGTTGAAGGTCTCGTGCCAGACAAGATCACCTTCATCTGCGTTGTGGATGCTTGCCCTAGAAGAGGGACGTGTGACCCATGCTACTGTGGCAATGGATGGGAGTCAGATGTTATTGTGGAGAATGCCCTCGTCAATATGTATGGCAAGTAGGTGAACCTAGATGATGCAAGGGCAGTGTTCACAGAGATGCCACAGTGGAATGTGGTCTCCTGGAGGGACATTATTGCTGGTTGTGCTCAGTGGGCAATGGCAAGGCAGCCCTGCAACTGTTCAGTGGAATGCAGGTGAAAAAAGATTTCTGCGTGTGCCTATAATGGGCATGGCATGTAATCTCTGCAACTGTTTGGCCAAATGCAGGTTGAAGGTCTCGTGTCAAACAAGATCACCTTCATCTGCATTGTGGATGCTTGCGCTTATATGGCAGCCCTAGAAGAGGGTCCTGTGACCCATGCTACTGTTGCTGGCAATGGATGGGAGTCAGATGTTATTGTGGGGAATGCCCTCGTCAATATGTATGGCAAGTGCGTGAACCTAGATGATACAAGGACAGTGTTCACATAGATGCCACAGAGGAATGTGGTCTCCTGGAGTGACATAATTGCTGGTTGTGCTCAGAATGGGCATGGCAAGGCAGCCCTGCAACTGTTCAGTGGAATGCAGGCGAAAAAAAAGTCTCTTGATCTCTTTATTTGTTGATAGTGCTCTGTGTGGATGGGAATGTTCTTCATGTTGCTTTTCAATTTCTCCTCATCCCCTCCTATTCTAAGTGGCAATACCTTCATTTTGATTTGAAAGAGAGTTTTTTACAAATTCCATGCACAAATTATTGTACATACATAGTATTGCATGAGTATCCTTCCATTACTTTATAAGCCTTACTTTACGAAGTTATCATGTCAGGTTCATTCATATCCATCTATTTAATTGTGCTAATATATAATAATTTCTGCTCGCCTGGACACACAATTGTGAGAAGTGCAGCAGAGATGAACGGAAGAGAGAGAGAGAGAGAGAGAGAGAGAGCACGCCTCACACACACCACACTGAAGCAGAGAAAGGAGAGAAAGGCACAAGAGAACTGCAAGTGATCTCTGGAGAAAACCCCGCTACACCTGGGGGAAAAATCTCTGAACAAACAGGCTGCTCCAGAGCTCAACCAGACAGCTCAACAACCCCGAGAACTGGAGCACAAGGGAGTGGATGAATTGCTACACAACCCTGCTCCTGAAGTGCAACACTGGGCTGGCTCTGCTCCTCTGCCAGACACCAGAATGAACTTATGAAAACATGTGGCGGGGCGGGGGCGATAAATAGTCCCCCAGCCTCCTAGTCAGCCAGCAAGGGGCCAGGGCTGACCAGCCTGCCATGGGATGACCCACAGCCCTAGGGGAACGACCCAACAGCTCTACAAGTGGGGCTCCTCAAGGCCCTGTATCAGGGCTGAGCCCTTGCAACAAACAGGCTGACCTGAGGGCCAGCAGCAGCCCTAGGTGGCTGACCATATGCTGCTCAAAACAGGCCTCCACACTGCCTCTATGGTGTGCCACAGAGAACACCTCCAGGGGCTGCTCACACAGCACGCAATCGGGTCTATGAGGTGCCCTGATTAGCAAGGATCTGACCTGCAATCCTAGGCGCCTCCAAGGCCGCGGCTGCCTCGCCTACACAGCCCTAGACTACCCTCACAGGGGGGGCGGTCACACCCACAACACAAGCCCTCACTCTCTACGCTATCCTCACTCACTGGGTGGGCACACCCACAAGCAAGGCCCTCTCTCTCTCTAGGTGACATCAGGAGGGAGATGTCGACCTCTAACAAAGACTGCTAGAAGTACTATCGAAGAAGCCCCCTCTTGGCACGAACCGCCTCAACATGATCACTGGAAACTTGGAACTGTTGCCTCCAAGCCACTGGTGCTAGGAACGCTCCTCTAGTCTGGTACTAACACATTGCGTCATCTCAAACAACAATCCAACTGCTTGTCCTAGTACATGACTCCAACAGAGGATCCTGGAACAATAATCCAACTGATACTGCCTCTAGTGCAAGGTCTGCTTCCTCGCATGGGCATCTGATAGCCCCCTCGCAACTCCAAAGTGGTACATTGTCACTAGATCGATGAACTTCAGTGCTCCAATGACAACGGGCATATAACAGCTCACAAGGATCAATCAACTATGTCTGGGTTCCCGCATTGGTAATCTACTGACCCATCGAGATCTCTAACAGTATCAAACAATAGCTGCAACCAACAGGAACAACTCGTGGCTCGAGGTCCTGCTTGAAAGCCTGCCTTGATAAATGACTCCTTGCTTGGTGCACCTGATCGGCAAGTCTTGCTGCCACAAACAAGCAAGCAATCCTCCATTTGGATTTAGAGAGCTTGTTGGCAGCGCCTGCCTAGTGCTACTAAAAAGTTGGAGTATACGTGGTCGTAGACACTACTGGCCAATTGGTTATTGGACCCCTCAACGTTTCCTTGGGGACACTGGCGCCACTAATGACCTTTCGGGCTATATCGGTTACATGTACGGGACGCCTTGAGAGCTTCTCGTTCCTTAGCTGTCAATTGCTTTCTGCCTTTCTGATCGGTTGTCAAAGCCTTAGGTTGATTGTCATAGGTACGATCGATGAAGTGCTCCTCTCGGTCAAGCACCATGGGGACCAATTTCTCCCAGGTCAACTCATTTACCGTACCATTGGTGATCAAGGATCAATAGAATGCCTTGTACTGAGAGGATAACTGGGACATAAGAACTATGGCCATGTCCTTTTCTGAAGTTCCTGTAACTTGTTGATGTGGTCCCGCATTGATGAAGACTTCTTGGGATCCAACAACTTCATCTTTTCTCCAGTGAAACCCTCTTCATGGGAGAGGTTCGGTTATAAATGGATGCCAAATGCTCCCATATACTTTTGGCCACGGTCATGTGCTTTACGTGATTAATCACTTGAGAAGTACAGTTAAGAAATATAAATGAATTTACTGTGACATGGTCCCAGAGCTGAGATAGGGTCTCGACCTCCTACTCTAGGTTGCCAAGCTCCACTTCTTCATAATCTAACCAATTGGTCCTAAACTAGACAAGATCAAGAAGTTAAAGGAGCAAATTGGTCTTAAACTAGACAGGGTCTCGACCTCCTTCACCAGGGGATTTGGTCGAGCAACACCTATAAGGATGAAATCTGCCAAATCATATGACTGTAATACAGAGTCCGTCATCACCCCCCAGACGTTGTAATTGAGCCCATCCAACTGTCGGTCAACTGGGAACGTGGGCAACACCGGAATTCTAGTCTTGTTCTCTGCCATCTTGAACGAAGTTGCCATGTCTGAGTGAAGAGGACAATGAGTTGAAAGAGAAGGTGGATGGGATAGAAGGGAACTGAAGGTGAAGAAAGGAGAGGGATGGAGAAAGAGGATGAAGGGGTTGGCAGCCCAATGTACCTTCACACCTCGCTATCCGTCCCTCGATAACACTTCCTCTCTGATTTGAAAACACCCTTCAAAGTCACCCCTTTGTTGGTCACCCGAACAGCCCACTTCTTGCACGCGCTCCTCAAAGACACCTCAAAACATCACCCTAATCCTCCTCTCTGTGGGTTGGCTCAACACTCCCTCCGCTCCTCAAGTCTCAAGCCAATCGTGGCTCTGAACCATGTGAGCAGTGCAGTGGAAATGATTGGAAGAGAGAGAGAGAGAGAGAGAGAGAGAGAGAGAGAGAGAGAGAGAGAGAGAGAGCATGCCTCACACACACCATACTGAGAAGGAGAGAAAGGCACAAGAGAACTGCAAGTGATCTCTAGAGATAAGCCCTCTACATATGGGGAAAACCTCTAAATAAACAGGTTGCTCCAGAGATCAACCAGACAGCTCAACAACCACGAGAATTGGAGCACAAGGGAGTGGATGAATTGCTCCACAACCTTGCTCCCGAAGTGCAACATTTTGCTCCTCTGCTAGACATCGGAATGAAGTAATGAAAACACATGACCAGCCTGCCTATATGGGCCGACCCACAGCCCTAGGGGGCCGACCCTACAACCCTACAAGTGGGGCTCCTCAAGGCCCTATATCATGGTAGAGCCCCTATAACAAATTGGCCAACTCCTCGCCTACACATAAACCTAGACTACTCTACAGGGGGGGCGAGCGAACCCACAACACATGCTCTCACTCTCTGCGCTATCCTCACTCACTAGGTGGGCATACCCACAATCACGGCCCTCTCTCTGTAGGTGACATCAAGAGATGTTGACCTCTAACAACAATAACATAGACAAAAGTCAATACAAAAATTCAATTTCAATTCATCGATAATTAGGACAATGATCAGATTTTATGTACTTAATCCACAACTCGAACTTTTGAAGAACAATCACCAAAATTTGATTCCTTTTTCTCAATTCTAAAATGTGATAATAATTTATCTATTCATTACTATGCCTTTGTAAAATATTTACCCAATTGTTTTATATTTTTTAAATGTGCCATAGGTATCTAGCACTAGCTAACCAATACCCACAAGAAGAGCATACAAGAAATTTTAAAAAGGTAATCTACAGGCATCTAGATTGAGTTAAATAAATTCAATAGCCAAGCAAAAAGCAATGTTGATTGAAAATAAAAAAATAAAGCTGATTGAAAAGCATATAGAAGAAATTCAAACAGAAACTGATGAGAGAGGGGCATGCTTTCTCATTTATAAATAATGAGAGAGGAAGTGTGCCACCTCTCCCCATACGTTACATTATACATATGGCTTTTACTGATTTATTTAGAGTTTTCTTATTTGATTTTTTTTCCAATTTTATTTTTTAACAATTTTTTTCTTATGGCAAATGAAGAGATTTTATTTACTCTAGGAAATGAACAACTTTGTTAGAGATGTTCAAAATGATACCGTATAAAATATATTAAGTTATTTTTGTAATCATCCTTAGAAAGAACTAGGACAAAAAACCAAAGTAAGCAAAAAGGAAATTCCATGCAAGTACAAAAACACATAGAAAGCATCACTATTTTCCTTTTGCAAAAACATTAAACACAAAAAGAAAATCTAATTTACAAGTAGCTACTTTAAATTGCACCAATGATGGACTTAGTAACCATGGTTCTAAACAAGTTAGTTTTTCTTTTAAGATTTTATCTTTATCAAATAATCATTATCTGAAAATTCAAAGAACTCTATCAACAAATTGATGTTTCTTTATATATTAAGAATAACTATTGATAGTCAAAATAATAGCTTTTTTTATATACTTCCACTAGCCATCTTCTCAACTATGACTGTTGACATTAAAAGTAAGGAGTCATTGCCACGATCGATAAAAGGACTTAGTGGTGGCTCTAATATCGGCCTAGATATGAACACAGAAACATTGTCCCATACCATTCATCTGTGTTGCTACTATGGGGTGCACAAATGAACATTCAGCGCATCACAAACTTTGGCATCTCACACTATCTTTTGAAGTATGCCATGAAAATTGAACCAATGGGGTAGTTGAGCCTTAGTGTTGATGATGCCAAAAGATTGGGCCTAAGGAACCTAGATCCAATCAAGCTAAAGATCATTCCTCCCTCTATTTTGACCAAGCCAACATCATCGACATAGGCAGCCCTAAATTGCTTGCAGATCTCCATCATCAAGCACAATGAGGTGGTACACTACATAGGTTCCTTGCTACCACATTGGACCGACAAAAGATTATGACACCACACGTGTACAGAATGATGCATCCGATGGATCTATGTTATGCATGGACCTTCGAGCTTGAAGCCATCACATTTTGTGCCTACCATACAAATTACACCATAGAGAAGCGCAAGAGGGCAAGGGACATGCATATAGGCATATATGCTCTCCATAATTTTATTTACCAATCAAGTAATGTGGTTCGCTTCATAGAATACCAACCGGGACATCACACAAAGGGTTTCTTGTTCAACATTTACCTACATCAAGTGCCGTTTAGGACCTAGGATTCACTGATATCATAAGAAAACACTGCACAATCCTACTTTGATGAATGCCACATCCGAGGCATCAACAAGATAGAGGGTGACCTGGAGATGTATATCACCAAGTACACCCATCACAAGTTACTAGTAGAAGAGAGGATGCAACAAATAATGAACAAGGTATTGCAAAAAAACTCTTTTTACGAGCAAATATTATGACATCACCAGTAATCAACAAGCAAGACAACACATGAATTTTGCATGACCACGCATGGCTATTTGGACTAATTCATGAATTTAGGTAGATGGAACATGCCAAATTTACCTCAGAGAGAAAGGACATTACACACACACACACACACACACTTTTTTCCCCCTTATAGTTACTTTACATTTATTCCTCCCCCCCCCTTCTTTCTCTCTCTTCCTTCCCCCCTTTCTTTAAATTCCTCTTTCCCCTTACGTTTACACTCTTATTTCTCTTTCTCTCATTTATACTCTCTAACCCCCCCTTTTTCCTAAGTTTCCTACCCCCTATTAATTTTTCCCTATTTTTTCATTTATCTAAATTCCACCTTTTTCTTTTCTCCGTTTTTTCTATTTTTCCTAATTCCCTAATCTCCTATTTTTTATTTCCCTATTTTTCCTAAATTTCTAGCTTTCCTATTTTCCTAATCTCCCTATTCTCCTACTT
Source organism: Dipteris shenzhenensis (assembly GCF_047967505.1). NCBI lineage: Eukaryota > Viridiplantae > Streptophyta > Polypodiopsida > Gleicheniales > Dipteridaceae > Dipteris > Dipteris shenzhenensis. Next base: position 18,843,966 of record NC_141620.1, read on the forward strand.
TGCTAATTTCCCTATTTTTCCTAATTTTCTAACATTCCCTATGTTTCCTAAATTTCTATTTCCCTTATTTTCCTATTTTTCTATTTCCCTATTCCCCCTTCTTTTCCCCTAATTTCCCTCCCCCCCATATTATTCCCAATTATTTTTCTCTACCCCACCCATGTGCTCAGCGCTCACTTCTCAGGCTAGTTAATTAGTAACTAATTTCTCCACTCATTTTCTATGCCCTACCTCGACTTTCGAGTCCCTTGACTACCCGCCTTCCCACAACTTTCTAAATTCTAATACTTTCTACGGACTCGATGCTCCCCTTCCCGACTCCCCCAACCTCCTCCCTTATAAATAATTATTGCTTCCATCCTTTCGTCCTACTCCTGCTAACTCACTGTCTCTTTATTACGTGCGCCCACACCTCGTGCTCTGTGTAGTGCTGCCAGCCTACGTGTCCCCACAGCTTGCTGCTCTAGCCTCTATGTACTTTGCCCTTGCCTCATCATTCCACCCCCCTCTCGTGGCTGACGACTGTAGCTCCCGGAGTTTGTTCGACGCATCTCGCCTCGTCTTCCCCATCTCTACCTTGCACAATGGCTCACAGGTCATTGTTTCATTATTTCTTAATCACACACTCCAAACCCCCCCCCGCCCCCCTCCCCTTTTTGGCCTGCCCTTGGGCTAGGCCTTAGTGATGGGGATTTTTATAAGAAGCTAAAACCGATTATAGTAATTTTGAAATTTTGGCCATCATTTTCTCCCCGTTTCTCTCTCTCTCTCTCTTCTTCTTTCTTCTTCTTCTTCTCTCTCTAAGCTTCTTCTTCTTCTTCTTCTTCTTCTCTCTCTCTCTCTCTCTCTCTCTCTCTCTCTCTCTCTCAGCTTTTAGTTTGCTAGGGCAGGCCTCTTGAATGTATTCACTTTTTTCTTCCTTTTTAAATTCCTTACTATTTCTATTCTATTTTTATAAACATCTGCATTTTCTTTTATTACACCACCCCCCCTTTTCCCTTTTCTTTAATTTCTCAAACCCCTCCTTTACCTTCTCTCGACTATATATTTATTAACCTTTTATCTTGCCCCCCTTCTTATCACAACATGAGGTTTCTCACTCTTAATTTCTCCCCGCCCCCCCCCCCCCCCTTCTTTCAATTCTCTTATATTTTTTCCTTTATTATAACCCCTCCCTCTTTCCTTGGTATTATTCCCTCTCTTTACCTCTTGACGCCCTTGCTCTTTTTTGACTCTTTTACCTAAACCCCCTCTCATTTCGTGCGCTCCCTTCCCCCATATCATTTTTTCTTCTTTATTTCATTATAATTAATATTTTGTATAATTCTTCCTTTTTTTAAATTTGCTATAAGCTCTAATTATCTTTTTTAATTTATTATTTGTTTTGCTCTAATGTAAACTTGCACTTAAGTTATTTTTCTTTCATTGCTCTATTTAATGAGTGTTACTCCATGATTCCCAGCCTCACCAATGACATACTCATCCTCAATAGTGCTTTCCCGCTCCACATCCCTGTCGGCCTTGCTCCTCCCAATAGCACCTTTCATTCCTTCATCAACCTTGACCTCCTCTCCCCTAAGGACAAATCTTCTTTTGAGACCCTCTCCCAGTCTCCTCAACCTATTGAAGGAAAGGAACTAAAGAATTTTTCCTCGTGTTCCATTACTCCCCTCTAGACACATCGAAATGAAGGCCCCTTTGCGTGACCACAAAATATGGTGCCTTGATAATCCTAACTTCCTTGCCCCTTTCACCATCCAGTCTCTTGCCTTTCTTTGTAACCTCTCTTCCAAAGAGGTCGAACAATGCAAAAATGATGCCTACCATGGTCGTTAGCATTTGAATTCTTATTACTTCCTCAACATCCCCTTCTTTCTTAAAACCGTTGATCAGTCCAAGTGTGGTCTCACTAAGGAGATCTTTTTCCACTCCAAAGGCTCCAACCGACAGGACTCTGGATTCTCAAACAAAGATGACAAATACTATGTCAAAAACTACTGGAATGTGTTTTGTCCTTACATTAAATGTACTTGCCTTATAAAGAAGACCAATCTCTCCTGTAAATCCTCCATTTTATGGCTTGACCATGTCTTATGGTACATGCTTAATCACTTAGACATCTTCTTTCCTCTCGGCTCCCTTCAAGCTAACTTCTTCGCCTTTCTCAATTGGACTTCTCAGTTACCAAAAGAAGTCATTTTTTCCCTTATCACCTTTTATCATTTCTGAGTCATACTTATTGAAACTGCCAAGTCCCTTGCACCGTCTCTCGACTTTACCTTCCCCTCCTCCATCCAAAACCTTCCTAAACCTTCTCTTACTCTTAGCATTCTCTTCCTTCCCTCATCTTCAAAAACCAACCTCTCACTCAAATGCAGACACAATTCCCCTCCCAAGTATACACCCAATCTTCAGAAGACATCCCTTCTTGCTCCCGAGATTAATCTTTCACAAGCCTCCTTGGTTAGAAACTCCTTGCCGACCTCCACTGCTTTAGTTCACAAAGTTAAAGCTCACACTTTTAAACACTCACATCTCTCTTTCGCCCCCTTTTGTTGGAGATTTTTCTTCCACATTTGTCTGGAAGAAAAAACTCCTCAACTTTCCCACCATCTCCCTTATTTGTTGCCATAGCAACAGACCTTTTTCATCATCTTACAAAGTTTGCCTAACCTTCATTCTCCCCATCCTTTACTCATGTTCTGACGAATTTGATGCCTTTTTTCATTTATCTTTACTTATTGACATTTGCAAGGACAATGGCTTCCTTCCCCACGTAATCAGTAAAATTATTCACAACTACATTGCCTCAAACTCCTTTCCACGTCTTAATCTTAATTTACACACACATCTTTCCCTTTTCGGGTAGACAATCGGTCATCACACTCGGTGATGACCTACTATCTTACCTTGTGTGATGTACTCTACTAGAGTAGAGGTGGGTACACACACACACACACACACACACACTTCCTATTCCTTTTTTCCCTTACAGTTACTTTACATTTGTTCCTCACCCCCCTTTCTTTCTCTCTCTTCCTTCCCCCCTTTCTTTAAATTCCTCTCCCCGCTTATGTTTACACTCTTATTCCTCTTTCTCTCACTATACTCCCTAACCCCCCTTTTTCCCTAAGTTTCCTACCCCCTATTAAAATTTCCCTATTTTTTCATTTTTCCAAATTCCACCTTTTTCTTTTCTCCATTTTTTCTATTTTTCCTAATTCCCTAATGTCCTATTTTTTATTTTCCTATTTTCCCTAAATTTCTAACTTTCCTATTTTCTTAATCTCCCTATTCTCCTACTTTGCTAATTTCCCTATTTTTCCTAATTTTCTAACTTTCCCTATGTTTCCTAAATTTCTATTTCCCTTATTTTCCTATTTCTCTATTTCCCTATTCCCCCTTCTTTTCCCCTAATTTCCCTCGCCCCCCCATATTATTCCCCATTATTTTTCTCTACCCCACCCATGCACTAAGCGCTCACTTATAAGGCTAGTTAATTAGTAACTAATTTCTCCACTCATTACCTATGCCCTACCTTGACTTTCGAGCCTTGACCGCCCTCGTTCCCACAACTTTCTAAATTCTAATATCTTCTACCTACCCGACGCTCCCCTTCCCGACTCCCCCAACCTCCTCCCTTATAATTAATTGTTGCTTCCATCCTTCCGTCCTACTCCTACTAAGTGAGTGTGTCTTCATTATGTCCGCCCACACCTCGTGCTCCATGTAGTGCTGCCAGCCTATGCATCCCTGTAGCTTGCTGCTCCAGCCTCTGTGTACTTTGCCTTTGCCTCATCATTCCACCCCCCTCCCGTGGTTGACGATTGCAACTCCAAGGCCTCCTACGCCCACCATCCTGCTAGTAGTCCTCTAGGCCTAACTATCTGCGTCTGACTGCAACACCACTATCATCTCCTGCATCTGAATTCCTTGACTGCAACCCCAAGGTCATTTCGGAGTCGATGCAATGCATCTTGCCTTATCTTCCTTGTCTCTACCTTGTGTAATGGACTCAGAGCTCCTTGTTTCATTATTTCTTAATCACACACTCCAACCCCCCCCCCCTTTTTTCTTCCTTTTTTAATTCCTTACTATTTCTATTTTATTTTTACAAACGTCTCCATTTTCTTTTATTACACCCCCCCTTTTCCCCTTTTCTTTAATTTCTCAAACCCCTCCTTTACCTTCGCGTGACTATATATTTATTAACCTTTTATCTTGCCCCCCTTCTTATCACAACATGAGGTTTCTCACTCTTAATTTCTCTCCCTCCCCCTTCTTTTAATTCCCTTATATTGTTTCCTTTATTATAACCTCTCCCTCTTTCCTTGGTATTATTCCCTCTCTTTACGTCTTGACCCCCTTGCTCCTTTTTTACTCGTTTATCTAAACCCCCTCTCATTTCGTGCCCTTCCTCCCCCCATATCATTTTTTCTTCTTCTTTATTTCATTATAATATTTTGTATAATTTGTTGTGACTATAAGCTCTATTTACTTTTTTTCATTTATTATTTGTTTTGCTCTAATGTAAACTTGCACTTAAGTTATTTCTCTTTCATTACTCTTTTTTAAGCATTTTACGCTCTCATTGAGGCTTTTTTCCCTCCCTTTCCTTCAAAACTCACCTTCGAATTTGACCCTTCTCGATATACATGAATGTTCTTTCCTTCCCCCTTCTCTTTAGATCTATCTCCCCTTACCTTTTTTATTATTATAAATTTTATCTCTTTAAATTTTTTAAATTGCCCTCCTTCCTTTAAATCTTCCATGTCCAAAATAGTTCTCTTCATAACCTTTTTCATACACATCTATGTGCTTATTATCTCTCTTACTAATTTTAGTGTGATTAAATGCTCACATTAGTCTCCTTTCTTTATTATTTCCCATTTTTTCCCTTATGGTTACTTTAATTAACTTTACAGTCACAAGTTCTCACTAAGCTTGATTAATCTGAGGCTAAATGTTAATTTTATTGTGATCCTGATAACAAGGGAGGGGTGTTTAAGACACGTGTCTTCCAACTTAAGTTAAAGTTGGTTCTTATTGTTTTTCTTATTGGAAGGTGGCGGGTAGGCAAACTCCCCTCTTCAATAAAAGTGATGCTTCCAATGACTTTTCGAAGCTCTACTACTCGCTTTATCTCTTTTAAAAATATTGTTTATCCTGTAAAGATGTTACTTCCTTTGTTGTGGATATTTATTGCAAAGTATTTCTATTAAAACATTTCTCTTTTTTCACTCCAAATTTGTCTACTTTTCACTATGAAAGGGGTGTTGTTAATGTCTACCACACACACACACACACACACACACACACACACACACACACACACACACACACACACACACACACACACACACACACACACACACACACACACACACACACACACACACACACACACACACACACACACACACACACACACACACACACACACACACACACACACACACACACACACACACACACACACACACACACACACACACACACACACACACACACATACACACACACACATACATTTTTTAAATAAAAAAAGTGAACTCTTATGTTTCTCTATGGGAAACCTCAGAAGAAATAAAAACCCACCATGAAGTACAAAAGTAAAAGATTACAAGTAGAGTCCTAGGTAAAGCCAGGAGGCTAAGTGAAAAATAGAAAAATGAAAATGTTTACAAGTCACTAGGGGGGATGTCTAGTAGGATGTCCTCCACAGTCAGATTGTTTGCATGCAAAAACTATTGTAAAGAAACCACATCACCATCAATAAAATGAAGGTGTTTCTTATCCTTGTGATTCTTCTTAAGATAAGCAGGTACCCAAAATTTTTGAATCACTGGGTCAAAAACCTAGTGCAACATAGAATGCATTTTTTAAAGTGTAAAAGAGCTTTGTGGTTGACGAGAGGCATCTTGAGCTTCTTGCACTCACAAACCCACAGTCTATTCCACTATATCATCATTTACTATATTGGAAGAAGAAATATCCACCTGCCTAGATTGTTCTATCAAATCCACGCACATGCGCGCGCGCACGCACACACACACACACACACACACACACACACACACACACACACACACACACACTTCCCTTTTGTTAAGAAAAAACCTCTTGATTTTGTCTTGTACCTCCTCTGAAAAATCCCACTACGTCCTTATCATAATTGTGGTGATAAACATAATTGTTGTGAGAAATATAATTCCCCCCTTTTTTTATATTTTAAATATCTTTAAACCCCCCTTTTTTCTTTTCCTTTTTCTTTTAACCCCCTTTAAATATATTATCTATTAAAAAATCTTTTTTTCAAATCTTTCGATATTTTCATGTAATACGTTTTTTTTCCATAGTTAAATCCATTTTGACCCCCCTTTATTTTATTTTATTTTGTCTTTTTTCTTTTAAATTAATAAAGTATTTCTTAATTAGTTACTTAAATGCTTCCTACATTGAAATATTTTAAAGCATGTACCTTAACTAAGGGTTTAATTTCTAAGAATATCATGGTTAGGCCTTGTTCCTTACCCCCCTTTTTTCTATAGTAAAAGAATTTTTTAAACATTATGACCTTAGAGTACACCCCCATGGCTTACTTGAAGACAATATCAATGATTACCGTGGCTTCATGGACTATAGCTGAGTTTATGTTACATGATTATTTTCCTAGTAGCTTCCTCATTTCAATTTAATATTTTCTAAGTCATTTTAAGTGCCTATGTGGGGTCTTTTTTCAGGTACCATATGAAAATTTATTCAATTTGCCTAGTATCTACACAATAATACCAACTTTTACTTACCAATTCAATCATTTCTTTAACTATTCCTCTTCTTCCCCCTAGGCAACTTGAGTTGGATTCCAGTGGTCTTATTCACAAATTGTGGGCCTTTGAGACCGTTAACCACCGTGCTCCCTTTACCCTTGATTCACTCATTACATTATGTAGTCTATCTTCTGATGCAGCTGACCAATGCAAGATATTTGTATCGCAAGGCAAACATTTCCTCTCAACTGACCTCGAATTTATCCTCCCTTTGTTTTTCCTCGAATCCTTTGACCAGTCCAACTGTTCAAGCCATGGTGTATATTTGGAGTATAAGACCATGCAAATCCAATATTTTCAAACATGTATACATTAGAGGAATCAAAGCTTTTAACAACTTCCAAAAAGACCCGTTTGGGTGTAATAAACTCAAAAACTTTTGAGGAAAAACAAACATGGATAAACCTTTTGGAGATCTTCTTCAAATTCCATGAACCAAGTATCTTGAAGGTAAGCTCATTGATGCTCAAAGATGATAAGTGTGAAAGAAAAAGGCATATGACCTAGAAGAGGAGGTTTTTAAGCAAAAAAGCATCAGTTTGAGTGCAAAATGGGCTTGACGCAATCTTGAGAGCACATGATTGGCTTGCAAGACTCAATGTATGGATCAATACATTACAAGAACTGTGAGAGGACAAGTAGTAAGTAAATCTAACTTTTACTCCTTTAATGTGTGTTAAGAACCCTCCACCTATTCCCATGAGAGTTTAGGCCAAGCCACTAATACTTGTGCCAGTCCTCAGTTTAGCCCAAGTGCAGCTAAAACGTGTGCCCAAGGATAGCTCAGGCTTCTATCTTGATCACCCTGTATGGGGATGCTATTTGCACTTTCAATTCCGGTACTATGCAAAGGCTCTCAAGCCATTTACATATTGAAGCCCTGTTTCCCCATGAGCCAAAAATGTAGGGATGAGGTGCCACATCTCAAAGAGAAATCACCCCCATGAATCTCAGCACTAGACAAGTTTGGGCATGTGAGAGCCCCTACGCAAGCACTTGGGCAGGGATTTCTTTTTCAAGAGCACTAGTAGCGCATGACCAAAATTTCCCATAACATGTTTTTGATATTTCTAAAATATAATCAATACGTGTTGTTCTCTCTCTCTTTATGTGTGTGCATGCATGCATGCATGCACGCGCGTGTGTGTGTATGTACATCCATATGTATGTATTGCCATGTAGTGATGCTTTTGAATTATAAGAAATAAAATTATTACTATGTAAAAATGGCTATAGTGTGCATACTCTTATTTTTGTTTCTTGATGCTAATTTAGAATATAAACTCAATTTTTTAATTTGGTATTTTTAGAAAAGAAGTAGAAATAGAAGTAGGAAAATTTCAGAGATGAGACCAACACAAGGTCTATCGGACCTGATCCTCCCTTTAAATGTTAGGGCTAATGCTTCTATTATTTGTGTTGGATTAGATTATCACTTTTCAAGAATTATATCCCAACAAATATATGAATAAAAAATTTCTTGCATTAGTTTGAAAATTCTCTCTTTGATAACATTAAAGTAATCATCACCACGACGTTCAAGATATAATAAGCTAGATTACAATCAATTGAATGTTGGTAACTTGTCATTCAATAGTGCATTCAGCATGGTCGTTTATTTTGATTCCATAGCTCTCACTTGTCTTCGAGAACATGCATTAAAGAAAAAGATTTCTAGTTATGTAAAGTAGTACATTTATAAGATTTTAAGTTTGAATGTGTTGTGAAAATGGAACTCTGCATATCCAAGTCATGCATAGGAAGTTGTCAACTAGTCAAAAAAACCCAAAATAATAAATTTTGGAACCTAAGAAAGTGGAAATTCAAAAAAAAAGAAAGTGGGATAAAAATCCATATGTGATGTATAGGGAGAGGTGGCATACTTCTTCTCCGATTATTTATAAAATGAGAGAGCATTTCCCTCTCTCATCAAATTCTATTTTTAGCTTTCCTTTAAATTTTGCTTTCAGCTTGTTTTTTGCTCAGGTTTTTGTTATACTTTGATTATTTCAGATGCAAAAATATTACCTTTGATGGGTTGATAGTGCACTCCTTCTATGGATAGAAGCTAATGTCTAATTGGACATCTACAAGGCAATGACAACACATGAATAGAATATAAAATAGGGAATTAGATCAATATATGATTTCATTTCTTTTATTTAAAAGAAGTCATAATACTTAGAGCGTACATAAAATATTAGTCTTACATTAATTTGCATTGTGTTTGTTGAACATGGCATTATTATTGATAAACCTAAGATTGTTGGTCTCTATGTTGTGTTCCACGAACTGCATGAACATGTTCAACTCATTAGTACTTCTCATAATATACTTGGCCTCTATTTTAATTAGATTTTCATTGATAAAATTGGTAATGACAACTACATATGGTAGAACTCCCAAGCATATAAATGCTTGTCATATGTTCAAGCTAATGAGAGGAATCGAATATTGAGGGTTGATCAAATATGGTCCTGGACCATGACTAGATCTAAGAACCCACATCTGACACATCACAAACAACTTAAGTTAGTTTGCACTGGGAAGACATGCTTCTCAACTTAAGTTAGTTTGCATTGGGAATCCGTGTCCTCCTACCAAATCTGTAAAAATTAGTCCTCCTAAACTCATTCTACACCTCCTATCCCCTCATATTCCTTGGTTTTGCCTCTATGTCTCTTTGGGCTAGGCCTAGCCCTCAGCACATGCTGGTGTGTGACTCGCGCATGTACACACCTCACCTCAAGCTTTCACTCTTTTCTACAAGGGGGACAAATTGTTAAAAGGTTAATTAGCTAATAGGGACTATGGGTGACTATTGGTGAGGTCCCTTTATCCTCTCTTACCTCCCTCTCAATTCGCCTCCGACCCAAACATCTCCACATCTCCCACAGGTTGTTGGGTTTTTTCAAAAAAATACTAACACGATCCATCAAATGCAAGATGAAAAATTGTGTGTAGTTTTTTAGTTATCAATTTTTGAATTTGAGTGACCCATTACATTTTCAAGGGAACAAAAAAGTGCTATGAAAAGAGTCATGGCAACAGCCACAATTGATTGTTTTTACACAAGTAAAGGATAGGTGGAGTCAAGTTGTAATGAGTCTCAAGGGAAACATGACATAAAAAAATAGATTTCATGCTGTGGTGAGTTGTGATAAGTAATATCTAGTGGACAAGTAAAATTAAGATGAATTTCATGCTATGGCAAGTTGTGACAAAAAATCTCTAGTGAGAGGTCATCTAGCAAGATGGCTTGACATCAACCCACTATGTGCACTATGGGGGAGGGTGATAGAGCCTGCCAATACTATTTGTTTTGGGATTTTTTCTAGAAGTTCACGTGGTGTGGCTAACAATGATGAGATGGTTGCATAAAGATAACATTGAGTTTCAAATCAACTAGAAGTAAGAGTTACTAGCTAATTAAGGGTCTTAATGCAAGCTAGTATCATATGATTTAGGTAATCAGAGGCATCATATCATTTGGGCTTCTAGGAGCAATATGGCTTTTAGAAGTGTCCCTTTCAAGAGGAATTTAGTTAAAGTTAGAATATTTTAAGTTTTAGGAGTGTTGGAACATTTACATAGAAACAATGACTCTTTGTCTTCAATCCTCAAGATCTTAGACAAGGCTACAATCTCTGACTAAGACTCTTTTGTAATTACCTTGTTATTTTATTATTAATATAAATTTGAAGTCTCCTTTTTTGCACCCCAAAAAAAACATAGCTTCAAGGCTTAATTTGTCCTCCAAAATTAATAAAATATAGGAGTATTGATAGTTGAGTCGATAGGGTGTTCACCCATCTGAGTTGGCTATCCACATTCAAATACTATTGGATGTCTCCTGCTACTTGATAGTGTAGATTCTAAGGTGGATGTGCCCCTCGTAGTGGACCATGGGTGTGAGTGGATGGGGTGAAGGAATAATGAAACAAATTAGTCCTAGGCTAAATTTACATTATTTTACAATACTAGTGCATGGCCTTCATTAACCATTCGATACCTTGGTCAATCCAAATTATCTTCACCATTGCTTGGCGGGGATATTGACTTAATCTTTTAAACTTATTGGTTCAATTACACTTTTGGGTTGAGCAAACTGTGAGTGATACAGGTGTGTGCATGCCTGTCCAGATTCCTTGTGATTGATTGTTCTTTAGGGTAGGGTAATTGCAAAAGTACTTCAAAGTGAGCTTTGTTCTGACATCATCTCCATGAGTGGCGATGGTGTGCAGGAGGGGTCGAATGAGGAAGAAGAGATAGAGGTGCAAAAGTTCACACCTTACTTATATGATCCCAAGAAGAAAGAAGATTGAGAGGTTTTTGTATGCTAACACGGTTATCAAGAAGTTTCAAGGTGGCTGTTCATCACTGTCTGATGAGGAGGCTTGGGGTTAGTACGAGAAGACATGCACTCAAGGGAGAACATAGCCATTAGAAAAGTTTGGGGTATGACAGTAGGCATCACTGAATGGTCTGTAAGGTTTTTTTTATAGCCGTCAAGCCACAACTAGAGTTGCTGGCCAAGGGACGAGTGTACCTATTCTTCACCAGAGAAGTTCCATCCTTGCATGTGTCTGAGCAATTTCTACTTTTTGAATGTGATCTTCCTTCCAATGGGTGTGAGGCAAGATGCATGGGAAGAGGCTTCTTCTTGCTGCCTTGCATATCAGAGGACCCAAACATCACCCGAGTAGATTCTCAAAACCAAGCCCATTTGGTCACGATAGGATCTCCCAAATGTTATGCCAATACCCCAAGTCCTGCACTGAGTACCCAACCATGAGAGTTTTACTATTGGCTATAGGGCTTGGCAGTAGATTGAAGAGATTGGGATTGACCCCTTTGCTCCTCGATAGCCTCTCCACCAAGGCATATTAGGGCTGGTCCAATGTGAAATCTCAACATATGACTATGCCATAGCTACCTTAAATCTTTTTGTTCAAGACTAAGCAACGCACCAGCACAATGTTTTCAAGGCTAAGGGGCACGTTATTGTTGCTCAAATATGTGAGCTCCCTAAACCCTCCATGGTTAAGCAACCCCACTATTATGCAAAAATACTACGGGAGTTAAATAGAAACGCAGTAGTTGCCACACTACTGAGGCAACAACTATGCAAAACAATATACGAGATCTATGTAGAGATTCACTTACAAAGAACACTTGGTAGGAGTGCATCACACCCATTTGATGGTATGCGACTCATTTTGATAATGCATTCGGCATCTCCAACCTTGCTCAAGACCCCATCACCAAGTTGTGGTCAGTGGATTGGCTAACTCATCTGGATAGGCCATCACTGGACATCAGCTCACTCTACTTGTAGCCTCCGCTTGAGCAATGTCCAAGGTTCAATCACTTTGCCCCTCTATCTCTAGGCCCTCATCTTTGCAAGCTCTTGCTCCCAATAAGGTTGGACCCTCATCTGACCAAGTCTATCTGTTGCCCCTCCTTGATGATGCCACAATCCCACATGATGACCCATTGGCTTCAAACCCCATGCGTTAGTATTTGAGCAATAGTTGGTACTTGGTAGTCCTAAACCATGAGGACCCAGTGGAGAGAAGTCAAGGAAATTAGTTGTCCCTTGACTTAAAGGAAAGGAGCTTACCAAACATGAGCGAGCGTGGTACTAAAAAGCATCTCATTTGTTAACCCTTGTATAGGAAGCAATCACGGGTGGTGTAGCCATTGTTAATTTTTAAATGGCAACGAGTATTAATAGTAGAAAGCAATGAAGTAGATGACTGAGGGGGGTCAACCACAATGCTGAGTAGTAGTAGTGTAACGGGCCAAGTATGACAACTGTGCAAGGCTGTTTTGTAGCAGTTTAGAAAAGTATTGCAAATTGGGAGAAGATAATGCAAGAGCTGGGAGAGTAAGAACTCTGTCCTTGACCTCTACCATATGAAAAAAAGGCCGAGGGTGGCCTATAGTGCCATAACATACCAAGTGGTGTCAAATGGAAAAAAAGGGAACAATCCCAAGTGCTCAAGAATGAGATCAATATCTTTTGCACCAATCTAGCAAACCTAGCACATCTCTCCTACACACTGACTCCGAATTATGAGAATAAGGCCGACCCAAATAGATGTCAGTATATCAATCAAAGTAGATGGATGGCCATCTAAAACATATGCACCTCTTGAACACTAGATTTGCCACAAAATAATGCTAGATACCACCTCCCAAGACATACTAGCCTATGAAGAAAGAAAGGAATCATGAGCTAAACAAGAAAAAAAAACAAATCCTATAGATCCATGATGCTAAGGTCTCTAGGACCACATTTTAAGCGATGCTACATATAAAAAGCATGGTCACTAGTAGACTCATATAAAATAAGGGAACCCAACCCTCTATCCCATATAGTTGCTCCCTATGTCATAATAAAGATTTAGATGTGACATAAGAGAGAAATCTAAAAACACCAGTCTAAACCACCCTAGCAATGTGACAGCTCCACAAGTAGCACTTGTTGTTAATGCTTTGTTTGCTTGCTCATGACATGTTCACTTAAAGATGAACAGTGCTCGTAAACAACCCAACCTTGTGTAGTGAACGGGTGAAGATTCTTGCTCCTACATTCTATTTATTGCAGTACATGCATGATTGGGGTGACAAAAAAGTGGTCAACAATAAAACTTAGAGATCGTGGGGGTTGTTGAAGAAGAAATCGTATGATGATAGGAGCATCGAGTTACTAATACTTAGAAACTGAACACCACATGGAGTATATAACACATCATAGACCAAAAGAAAGGGAAAACTACACCTGTATATTTAAGAAAACTAGTTCAACTGAACTGCCTGAGCTTGCAATGCACAGTCGATGATAAGGTTCCTAACCTAGCACAAGTGATGGTGGCACTGAGCTTAGGCTCAACACCACCCTTTCCCCTCCTCGCTCCCTCCCCAACCCTCTTAGCCTTGGTCCCAATTGCTGTTGTTCATTGTGGTGCCTAGTTGACCTACTTTTCTTCTCCATCTAGATAATCCCTTGGTCCTCTTTGTTGTCACCCTTTTGCACTATGTTGATACAATGCTTCATCTTAATATTTGGATGTTTCTCTTGCTCCTCATGTTCATCACTCTTTAAGTAGGACGACCTACTTCACCTGTAGATCTGGACTTGGCTAAAATGGTATACCAGGGGTGTTTTGTTTCTGGTTTGGGGGGATAGCACATCCATCTACTTCAAGTGTTTTTATTTGTCTCCCCCATACTTCCCTATCCCATCAACACTCTTCGTGAAGTGTATGAGTGTCTTCTTTCTCCTTTTCTTAATTTCCTCTGGCTATGACATTGGAGGGATTTCACCACTTTTGTCAATACATTGGAAAGGGATAGGTAGGTTTCCTTTATTTGCATGCTCCAACTTCTTATACAATAGATTGTAAAGATTTTTGTTTTTTGTTGCTTGAAAGAGAGATTGGTACTTACTACCACCATTTCAGATTTTTCTTATGTTCTGAGATTAAGTTCCTAGGTTGGTTTTGGCACCACATGTTTAGTGCCGAGTAACATCAATAGCCATTAGTACCTCAGCTACCTACCCTTTGCCTTCAATGTATTTAGTGAAGTTACTCAGGAATATATATTTTTGTTTGGCAATTTTGCTCAGCCTTTGATTTCTACTTCATGTCTTTTTGGTCAATTGGCCGTTGATCTATGATACGTACTTGGAAAGGAAATGGTTTGAAGGACTTGAACTTCAACCTCTTAGCATTTTCTTTAGAAATAACATTTACTCCAGAACCACCATCTACTATCACACCTAGTATAGTTTGCATTTTAACTTTAATAGTGGTTACCCGTACTTCTTCTTCAACTACTAGAGTGTCAATGAAAGGTATAGTGACTAAAGAGTCTACCTCTTTTAGCTGCTCGATGATTCTTTAATCTGAGCAATCAAATCCAAACAATATGGAGCTATCCTCATCAACTCAATGAATTTAAACTGATTTGCATGTTGTTGAATATTTTCCATACTCGGGCTAGCTCTATGCTAGAATCTAACAAAGTGCTTGGTTCCTGGCCACTTGCTTTAATTTACAAAGATTCACCTAAAAATTCACAAGAAACTTTGAAGATGACATGGGTCTTCATCATCATGCCTTTAAAATTCTAAAATTTAGCTTGATGTTGGAGCTAGAGACTTGGTCTTCTTTGCTCCTTCCAAAGGGCTTCTTTGCTCCTTCCAAAGGTGCTTCCATCCTACTTGCTCGATACCTAAGATAAAAAGGTCTTCCATTCAAAAGAACCTAGTCATTGGCTCTCCATCTGCCATATCTATCTTCATGTATATGAGGTCATTATTCACCAACATGCAATTGGCCCATTACACCATATTCATGCCTTAGAGTTGCAGGTTGTTGTACATTAGTACGCTGAGAAGAGCTGTGATAGAAACTGGGGTAAATTGCCTTAGCTACTCCACATTCACCCTTTTAGTTACGCAATGGTGTCTTTTTCCATCAAAATCATGCCGCTTTTCTTATCTATTAATTCTTTAACCATGTGTAGTAGTTGGCCTTCTTTGTTCGTATCTTTTTGGAATACCAGTCTAGTATTGACAAAGCCTTTCTCTTTGTTCATTGGTGTGGTCCTCATGCTCATTTTGATGTTTTAGAGAGGAAATAACCAACCTCTTGAAATTCAAACTTTTTGTAGAGGAAAGCTCAGCCTTCATCTACCCTTATAGAATGCGTCAGCACAAGACCAGTGTTTTGTCCCTCCCACTCTATATAGTGATCAATTTCCATCCCTGGGATAGTGTGGTAGAGTCTCTTCTCACGCTCTACACTCCTATTGGATAGTCAACACTTCTTCTAGTCTCCTTCAGCCATTGAACTCTAGTTCTAAGACTGCACCAGTTCTCATGGTAGGATGTGTCCAATTCCTTTGGCTCAAGAACCCTTTGCACTTGGTTGCGTATCTTAGTCTTTTTTTCAAGCATGTGTCTGATTAGCTAAATAAAAAAGTAGCCAAGTAGCTATTTGAATACTTTTTGTATTCCACACATCGTCTTCAAGCACACAGCTAGACTACATGGCTCGTCTAGAATTACTTGGAGGAATTTCTTGTCATGGCTCATAATACTTAGCAACTATTTTACTTTGTCACTAGACAACACGAAACTTGCAATGATCTCTTCATTCTAGGCTTGCTACCTTAGTCCTCTAGATTCCCCTACTAACAACTTATCAACTCGCAATTCATTTGACCCTTCACCAACAAGATTGCCAAAATGTTAATGCTTTGGTCTTCTCACTCTTGAAAGACTAACTTAAAGGTGCTCTGGGATTGAAAATAACCCAACTCTATGCAGAGATCAGGTGAAGATGCTCACTCTTGCAATCTGTTAAGTGCAATGTGCATCCTTGAGGTGACGATTTAGTGGCCAACATTAAATACATGGAGTTAGAGGCGACTGTTGAAGGGGCAACCATATGGTGATGGGAGAATTAACTTAATAACACTTAGTAATTTAACAATACACTGAGTGGACAACACTTTATTGACAAGCAAGTAAAGGAAATCAACTCAGATATTGATGCGAATTGTATGTACAACCAAGCCGCCTTGGCTTGTAGTGAAAAATCAGTATCAAGCTTCCTAACCTAGCAAGCATCATCTCCATGAGAAGTTGGTATTCAAGAAAGATGCCATGTATGCTACACAATTCAAAGTGGCACCATCTACTTTTATTAATTCATGTGTCAATGGTCACTTTATGACAGCAACAGCACCATCATGTTCTCTCGTGAGTCATGCCATGCTTAAATCCAAAGAAGTTGCATGCTGTTAGGGCCTAAAACCACATGGATTTAGCCCTAAGTGGGGATGCCAAGAGGTGGGTGGACATGGGGATACCAAGAGACACGTGTGTGGGCAATGATGGGGCATAGACCTCTCTCTCTATATGTAAGCAATGAAAGAGCAACCAATCAAGGTAGTTATTCATCTTCCATTCTTGTATCGTCTCTCTTTTTTCCTATTGTTTTGAGAGTATCTCATGTATTCTCTTCCCTGTAGGGGCTGTTAGGGCCTCTACAAATGGTGACTACAATAGTTGACACAATAGTTGATACATCCCTACTTTTGGATTTGAGGCAGGTAGTTTGGTTGTATTGCTGCACCCAAGATATTTGTGGATTTTGCTTTTGCGACTATTGCCTCACATCTCCTTATGATTCTACGATCTGCTACGTGATGATCGAATCTTGTTGCTATAGATCAAAATCAAAGGTTGCTCAAAGCTTCTGTGATCTCGTGGTTATGGTGGACAAGCTTCCCTTGCTCCTTTGATCTCCTCCTCTTCGTCCATTCCCTTGCCTTCTTCCCCTCCACTCCATTCCTTCTTCCCTCGCTAACTCTACTGACTCCCAAAGCCCCCCTGTTGATCTTCTTTTGCCCGTAAGAGTTCTTGCCCCATCCACCCATTTCCCTACTTGAGTTCGTTGTCACAGACCAGCTGCCTCCTGGCCCCAATCAACCCATTCATGCAGCCATAGCCTTCATGTTCTGGTGCAATCATTTCAGCTGTAGACCTTGTTTGCGGATGCGGATGTTGTTATGGGTGGTTGTTGAGACGGTGCTACAGAGCCTTGGCTCTTCTATTGTGATGGAGATCTTGCACAATGTCATGAGGAAATTGTGCGCAATAGAGAAGCGGAGGAGAAATAAACTGGTCAAGATGGCAGGTGGGGATCACTTTGCAAATGAGAAGCCATTGCAAAGGTTGGTTGTGGTGCAGTGGGAGCATGGTGTAATATTAACTAGAAAGAAATCAATGCATGAGGCTAGACTCTAGGCATGGCGACGCTCGAGGGCCATAAAGGAAAAGGGAACATGAGGGGAGAAGCATTAACATGGGTGGGGAAAAGGGATTAAGAGGGGTGGGAATGAAGAGGGGGACTATGGCACAAGGGGGAAGGAAGAGGAGGAAGAGAAGAATGTACATGATGGGAGGTGGAATGTAGAGATGGAGACATCAAGGGAAGAGAGTCATGCTTTATTTGAAAGGAGGGATGGGGGGGAAATCAAAGTACTAGCTAGGTAGTTTTACAAGAATGAGCGTGTTACATCAAGGAATAGTCCCCTCCTTTTATAGCCAAGAGAGGGGGTCTCTCCCAATAAATGCATCCTCCCACATGCATGGTGTGTGTGGAAGAGTCTCTCATGTGGGCTAGGTGGGTACGCACTCTCAATTGTGTGCGACAACCCTTTGCCTCATTTTTTCATGTAAATCAAAACTCATATCCCAAGTCTAAGATACTCCCTTGGTCTTTTCCCAGTTTTATAATATGTTCAAACATCTAGGAGGAGAAGTGGAGGGTTGGCACAAGGAGACTTTCCACCTTATCTTACTTTCCCCATTATTTAACTTTCATTCTCGGACTATCTACACCCCCCCCCCCACATGGGCCTATCCTACATGGAGGGAATAATACAATATAATATCCATCACCTATTTTATATTACTTCTCCCATGGTCCTTGGACCATGTCTTACTAAATGCAGGCATGGGACCACTTAGGTGGAGGGGTGGCACATGGAGGAACCATGTCACCTTAATATTTTATAATATTACCTCCATGGATTATGTACAACACACCTTATTTGTCCTTTTACATGGAAGGGTGGCAGATGGCCATGCCTTGCCACCTCAACCCTGGGCCCTATGCACAACATATTTTATTATACTATTGCCATACATACAAACACACACACATATTTATGCCTTTTACCTTGGTCAAATTTATCCATAATAGTCCCCCCCCCTAGGTAGGGAATGCATACCATTTCCATGCCTAGGACCATCACACACAAAGAAGGGCTTGAGGTAACGCTTGTTGATCACCTTCTTGCCATATGGCTCATGCAGTTGTTGTACTTGTACAAACCCATTGCTACATTCCTTGATGACTTTGTATGGACCGGTCCACACTAGAAGGAACTTTTTATCCATTTGGTGCTCCAATCTATTATCAAAGCATAGCACAACATCCCCCTCAGCAAAGGAACTTTCCAGCCACATAATGCTTAAATTTCTCAATGCAGAACACTAAAGAGAAGGCATGCTTGTCAGCCTCAGAGTAGCATCGTTCAGTTTCGAGCAATTGTCGAGAAGCAAATTGAATGGGATACATGAACCTATCCTCCCCTTGCTGGAGAAGAATACCTGCCAGAGTGTGCTCATCAAACCCAAGATTGATATAGAAGACTTTGACCAAGCAAGATTGCATAGAATGGGATCTGAAGTCAGAGCACTCTTGATTTGTACAAACCCATGATCACAATCCTCATCCCAAGAGAAATCGACCACATCTTTTAATAGTGTGGTCATGGGTCGCATCAAAGCAGGATATTGATCAATGAAGAGGCGATAGTATCTTGATAGATTAACAAATGAGCATACCTGATGTTTGGTTGTTGGCGGGGAGAGCTTGAGGATAGCTTCTACCTTCTCGAGGTTAAGCTTGACACCCTTAGATGAGACAATATGTCCCAGCAACCTCCTTTGAGTGGCTGCAATGGTGCATTTATTAGGGTTAAGACTACCATCCGCATCATTGACCCTTTGGAAGGCCAACCTAACCTTTATGATGTGCTCCTTATGTGCGGAGAATATACAAAAATCATCTAAAAACACCTCCAAGAAAACCCCCAAATAAGGAGCAAACACCATCTACATAAATCTTTGAAAGGTAGCAAGAGCATTGGTGAGGCCAAATGGCATTACTTTGAATGCAAACGTCCCCCAGGGTGTGGCAAATGTGGTTTTAAGCAAATCCTCCTCAGTAATTCTAATTTAATAAAACCCAGAGTAGCCATCACAGAAAGTATACATCTCATGACCACTTACCTTCTCATGAGGTCTTGAAAGGGTAGAGGATGATGGTCCCTCTTGGTGGCCGCATTGAGTTTCTTATAATCAATGCAGACCTGCCACTTGTTGTTTTTCTTTGGGGTGACTACCACTAGTGAAACCCATTCAATATTGTGAACCGAAACAATAAACACAGCTTCTACAAGCTTCTACAACTCTAAGAGCAAAGCATCGGTCTGTAGGGGCCCTAATCTCCCATACTTTTGAGCCAATGGCTTAGCATTAGGCTTCAGCTCTATCTTGTGTTCTATGGCAGTCACCTGGCGAAGGTGGTGGTAGCTAGTTGCAAAGAGGTCAAGGAAATCTTTGAACATTTCTAGGAACTCATCTTTCTCACCTGGAGTGAGGTCAGGGGAAAGCATAGATTCAAGCTGTTGAGGACTAGCTGTTACCTTTTTCGCGGGTGGCGGGATAGAAGACACCCCCATCATGTAAACTTCTTCCTCTAAGGACTTCTCCCCCCATCTAAATCTTCCATTGACTCAGACACCGTCTCGAGTATGGCTAGGTAACTCCTGCCTGTATCTTCAATGTCCACTACATAGAAATTGACAGTGGTGGTCAACCCATTCACAGTGATGGGAAAATCCTCAATGACTCCCAGGGTGGCGAGTTGTCAACCATTTGCTACCTTGATTTGAGTTAAGGAATGCCCATTGCATTTCAAATTCAACTTCTTCATGATATGGGACACCATGATATTACATGTAGCTCCCCCATCAACACACACACTTTTGATGTGGTAATTATCTATGATGACATCTACCTTATGTGGGTGCCGATCAACTTCTTCAGAGATAGAAGAAATCTCTCTTACCTTTTCCTTTTTCTTGCTCTTCCTTGTTGAGAGCCCTTGTTGCAACTCACGTCTCACCTTAGGGCTTAATGCTATTAGTTGAGGAAGCGTGATGCTCAAAGACCAATGAGCAAGGTCCTGAATGACCGAATAGTCTTCTTGCCCTAAGCCGATAGGGAAATCTGAGGGTGACCACTTACTCCTACGAGATTTTTTAGTCTTCTCTCTTGGTGGGTCTGCCATCTCAGCATCTGAGGGCTCTAAGAAGGACACCTTCTTCTTGGGGCAGCTCGGTCCATGGTTTGGAGAGGGGTCCGAGGTGGTACAACTTCTCTTCCCGAGGTCAAGGACCTCTACGTCAGAATCCTCGATTCTTGATTCACTTAGAAAATTCACCCTTGGAATAATGGGACATTCGGTGTGATAATGACCCTTCTGGTGGCACTCATAGCACACAACATTGGCACCATCTCAATCCGAAGATCAAATTCAGGGCCTTGGCTAGGTCATTGACTCTCGGTTCTTTAGCAGGAGGGGCCAAGGGAGTAGGAAGGAGGTCTGAAGATAGTGGGAGAGAAGGAAGGAGTCTCAATTGCGGCTTTCTCACATACACAATGGGGGAATACACACAAATGTGGAGGCTGAAAACAATTTTCCACTTCTTAGTTGTAAAAGCCAAAAGAACTCTCATACAAAGAAATAGAAGAACCCTATATGTGGGTCTCAAACCAAACTCAGCTAACTAAAGTGGCATACTTACTGAGCCACGAACTAGAGTACATAAGGATAGCTGTCATCTAGCTATTATTCATGGGCAATGTACCAACCGCATCTGCAACTAACAAGTCAATGACATAAATGCACAATGGTCACCCTGGCATATCGCGAGTGGAGCTCGATGTCTCAACACTCCCCCTCGAGCTCAATCCCAATTCTTGCACACCAAGCAGGTCTCTGAACTTGCGCAGCTTCTCTGTGCCCAATGCCTTCATGAATATGTCAGCTACCTGATCCTCTGTGCTAACATAAACTAGATCAATAAGACCTAGTACAACCTTCCCCCACACATAGTGATAATGCACCTCAATGTGCTTTGTTCTAGCATGATAGACTGGGTTATTTGCCAAGTGTATACTATTCATGTTGTCACAATAAATGACAACTGGCCCATTTGTAGACTGATGCATATCATAAAGTAGCTTATGCAACCAAGCTACCTTACATGCAGCCATTGCTGCACCCCTGTACTCAGCCTCTATGCTCAACAAGGCAACTGTAGGCTGTTTCTTGCTGCTCCAAGTGACTGCAGCACTCCCAAAAGAGAACACATATCCACTGGTAGATCGTCTATCAGAAATACTACCAGCCCAATCAGCATCAGTGTATCCATGCAACTGTATCTGAACCCTAGCCTCATAAAATAGTCCATACTCCAATGTGGACTTCACATTCCTGAGTATGCGTCTAGCCACATACAAATGCGGTTTCCTTGGAGCCTGCGTAAACTGACTTACCAATCCAACAGCATAGCTTACATCTGGCCTGGTAATAGTCATATAAATCAAACTTCCTACTATGCGTTTGTACATAGTAGGGTCTTCCAGAAGCTCACCTACATTTGTGCTCAGTTTCACATTCTGCTCCAAAGGAACTGAAATAGGCTTACAGCCTGTCATCCCATATTTGGACATCATGTCCAATCCATACTGCCTCTGCAAGAGCTGTATCCCACTTGGTGATCTAATCACCTCAATGCCCAAGAAATAATGCAGCTCTCCGAAATCCTTCATCTCAAACTTCTGCTTCAATAGCATTTTCATATGAAGGATATCTTCATCACTATCACCTGTGATGATCAAATCATCAACATAAATGACAAGCAACATAATACCTTTCTCTGTTTTTCTCACATAAAGTGAGAAATCTGCCTTGGAAATCTAAAAGCCAATAGTGACAAGATACTATCCTATCTTATCAGACCATGCTCTAGGTGCTTGCTTCAAGCCATACAAGGCTTTCTTCAACCTGCAAACAAACTCAGAACAGCATGAACATAACCTGGTGGCTGCTCCATAAAGACCTCTTCTTGCAAATCACCATGCAAGAAGGCATTCTTTACATCGATCTGATGTAGAGACCATCCCTTTGATGTAGCCATAGCAATGACTACTCTCACAGTTGCCATCCTTGCAACCGGACTGAATGTTTCTTCATAGTCAATGCCATATGTCTGTGCATACCCCTTGACAACTAATCTTGCCTTGTATCTGTTCACAGAACCATCTGCATTGTGCTTCACCTTGTAGACCCACTTACAGCCAATTGCATTCTTGTCTTTAGGCAAAGGCACCAATTCCCATGTAGCATTTGCTTCCAAGGCATCCATTTCTTCATCCATGGCTTTCTCCCATTTTTCTTTTCCCATGGCTTGCTCAAAAGAACTGGGTTCTGGTTCCTGTATCACTTTGACCATATAGG
This sequence comes from Dipteris shenzhenensis, assembly GCF_047967505.1. Classification (NCBI taxonomy): domain Eukaryota; kingdom Viridiplantae; phylum Streptophyta; class Polypodiopsida; order Gleicheniales; family Dipteridaceae; genus Dipteris; species Dipteris shenzhenensis. The sequence goes on from NC_141620.1 coordinate 18,866,977, forward strand.
CATAGTGAATGGCTGTAAATCCATCATATTTCAGCCTATCCACAGGATACTTGGCTCTGGTAGACCTGCACAAAATAGGCTCACTACTAGGTGCTCTCAAAACATCCCTTGTCTTCCTTACTCTAGGTGTAACAACAAAAGGAATACCCAACTCATCATCAATGCTCAATTTTGAGCCACTGGATTCACCATCCACATAAGAGTGACTTGCATTCACATCAAACATGGGCTGATCTACCTTCTCTTTTCCTTTTTGTGATACCTGCATACCACTATCTGCATTGCTTTGAGGAGATTCTCCTGATCTCAATCTGCCTGTCCATGGGGAAGTATGTGAACCACTGCTAGAGGGCACTGAGGGTCCACTAATATTTTGTGATTTCTGCTGTGAATTCTGTGTAGCATTACCATTTTGTTCATCTACATCATCAATCACATTTACTGGTTTATACCAGCTGCTCATCTCATCAAAAACAACATCTCTGCTCACTATAAACCTATGAGTAGAAGGGTTATAGCATCTATACCCTTTTTGCTGCAGAGAATAACCAATAAAGATGCACTTCTCAGCTTTTGGATCCAACTTGGACCTCAACTCATCTGGCACATAAACATAGGCAATGCAACCAAAAATTTTCAATGAGAAATATCTGGTTTCCTACCAGTATACATCTCCTCTAGCATCATGCCATGTATTGCTGTAGTGGGAGCCCTGTTCATTATGTAAACTACTGTAGCAACTGCTTTAGCCCAATAATAATCTGGTAGGTCTTTTTCATTTAGCATGGCCCGAGATACCTCTCCAATATGCATGTTTTTCCTTTCTGCAAGTCCATTTTGCTGTGGGGTATGACTGCATGAATATTGCTACTTTATGCCATGCTCCTGTAGGAACCTTGCAAACTCATTTGAGAGGTACTCTCCCCCTCCATCTGACCTTAGGCATTTTATTTGCAGGCCTGTTTCTTTTTCAACCATAGCTTTAAAAGCTTTAAAATGCCCAAACACTTCACTTTTCTTTTTCATAAAATGCACCCAAACTTTTCTGCTATAGTCATCAATAAAAGTGACAAAATAATGACAACATCCAATAGATGCAGCTTTAGTAGTCCACACATCAGATGCGTTTCTGCAACCTTGAATTTAGGCAATCCTGCAACAATATTTTGGGCCTGCATTGATTTAAGTCACAGTACATTAACATGACCAATGCGTTTATGCCAGATATCAATATCTGCAACTACACTGGTCCCATGTGCAAACATTGCTGCACTCAATTCAGGCATGTCCACATCCAATGTAAACATCTTGCCCTTCTTCTTTCCTTTTGCTATCAAGCGACCGTTATTTTTCATATCCTCAACAAAGCATCCATGAGGATTAAATCTGACCTGCAAGCCCTGCTCAACCATTTAACCAACAGAAACCAGGTTCTTGGTGATGTTCGAGACATGAAATAAATCAGACAAGTATTTCTTTTTCCCATCCTACATAGACAAAGGAATTTTACCAATCTTCAGAATAGGATGTGCAGTATCATCACCAATCTCCACAAATCCTATCCATTTTCCTTGCATCCTGCATCCACTTTGCATGACCTGTCATGTGGTTTGATGCACCTGAGTCAACATACCACACATCATTGCTTTCTTCTACACTTGTCACAGAATTGGTCATGTGCTACACTGTAAACAAATGCTCATTTCTATCATCACCCTGTCTACTAGAGGATGCATAATTGCCTTGCTGCAATTTTCCATTCATAATGTCATTCTGCTTTTTGTAGCAGTCTTTAGCCATATGACCCATTTTACCACAATAGTAGCGTTCAACATTGCTGTTTGCATTTTGGCCTCTCTGCCATCCACCACGACCTCTTTGGCTCCCCCTGCCTCTAGAGTTACCACGTCCTCCACCATAGGACTGGTTTTCTTGAGTTTGTTGCATATTCTAATTTCTACCATGGCCTCCAGATCGGCCTCCTCTACCTCTACCTATACCTCTTCTAGCATTTGAGTAGAAGATAGTTTCTTTTGAAGTTCCTCCTGAAGAAGATGCAACACCATTTCTCTGCTCTTCAGAAATTAGGAGAGCAAACAACTCCTCAAAATCAAGAAATTTTTCATGGACGGCAATGGATGTCCAGAACTGTGCATAATCCTTTCCTAGACCATTCAAGGTCATAGAAACTAGATCATCATCTTCCACTGGTGACCCAATGGAAGCAAGTGCATCGCAATTTTCTTCACCTTCATGTGGTAGTCATTGATGCTCATATTTTCTCTCTACACATTGTGCAACTCCTGCTTGAGTTGCATTTTCCTGGCTTGTGTATTTGTGCTGTACATTTTTGCCATATCCTATGCCTCCTTTAGCGTACTTGCATCCTGAATATGCACAATTATAAAATCCGAAATACTGATAGACAACCAGTACATAACTTTTCTGCCTCTCTCATGCCATCCTTTAAATGCCTGCATTTCCTATTGATTGGGAACATTAGGAAGAACTGGTTCTTCTTCATTTCCTGTAATGAACTCCCAATAGCCTTTTCCCATAAGGAAATTTGTCATTGTAAACTTCCATGCTTGGAAGTTGTTCTTGTCAAGCTTTTCAGTGACAATCTGTGAAAGAGAATCAGATGCCATTATAGAACACTGCAAAATATTCTATCACTGCAAAAAAACACAGCTTCTACCTCACACGAGCAAATCTACAAAACTGATGAAAGTGGTATTTGACCACACAGTCACTTCCTAATGACGATTTTGCATTAATAGGCAATAAGGATGATTCTATAACTCCGAGTATCTTTGTGCATAGGCATACAATGCAATTTCTATGACAACTTTTCACCGATCTACAGAGTAGTGGTCGCACAACAAAAACAAGGCCTTTTTCTCAGTGCTTGCGGAGAACTTCCACCTCCAAAACGGGCCCCGAAATGGTGTCGAATGAGAAAAATAAAGTCACCGAGGGCTTCGCCTATGAGGATATACACCTTATTGATGGTAAGCATCTAAGGGAAGACCATTCATTTGAGGTGGAGATGGTGGATACATCCCTAATGGGGGGTGGGGGTATTCCCATGAGTTGGACCCCCCAGGTTGTTGTTGCAAGAATTGAGGGGTTGCAGAAGGACAACCATCTTCTTTGAAGCGGGGTTAGACTGAACTTTATCAAACTTTTGAGCAATCTCTTGTGGTAGCACTAGGGTCTCTGAATTCTACCATTTAAGGTTGAGGTAGAATTCATCATTTGCCCCTGCTACAAGGTAGCTCAACACATGCTGAGTCATTCCAGCTTGAAATCTGATGTTGTCCTCTTGTGTGGCAATCAAATAGTCTAGGAGCATGGCCGCTCAATCTACACATCGATGTGCCATCTCACCTTCTGATTGCTTTAGGTTTGCCACCTGTAGGTACATATTCTCTGGCTCCTCTTCTTTGGTATAATACCGGATCATAGCTGCTGTCAAACTTGGCCAACTTTGGCAAACGTCCTCGTCCTACTTCTCATACCACACTTGAGCCAAACCCTTTAGAAATGTGGGAAGAACCAACAACCATTTGTGAATATAGTCGGAGAGAAGGAAGGAGTCTCACTTGCGGCATTCTCACATACACAATGGGGGAATACACACAAAGGTGGAGGCTGAAAATAGTTTTCCTCTTCATAGTTGTGTAATCCAAAGGAACTCAAGTACAAAGAAATAGAAGAACCCTATATTTGGGCCTCAAACGAAACTCTGCTAACTAAGGTGGCATACTAATTGAGCCACGAACTAGAGTACATAAGGATAGATGTCATCTAGCTATTATTCATGGGCGGTGTACCAACCGCATTTGCAGCTAACAAGTCGGTGACATAAATGCACAACGGTCACCCTGGCATATCATGAGTGGAGCTCGATATCTCAACACTCTCCCTCGAGCTCAATCACAATTCCTACACACCAAGCAGGTCTCTGAACTTGTGCAGCTTCTCTGCACCCAATGCCTTCATGAATATGTCAGCTACCTGATCCTCTGTGCTGACATAAACTAGATCAATAAGACCTAGTAAAACCTTCTCCCGCACATAGTGATAATGCACCTCAATGTGCTTTGTTCTAGCATGATAGACTGGGTTGTTTACCAAGTGTATACTACTCATGTTGTCATAATAAATGACAACTAGCCCATCTGTAGACTGATGCATATCATAAAGTAGCTTATGCAACCAAGTTACCTCACATGCAGCCATTGCTGCACCCTTGTACTTAGCCTCTGTGCTCGACAAGGCAACTGTAGGCTGTTTCTTGCTGCTCCAAGTGACTACAGCACTCCCAAAATAGAACACATATCCACTGGTAGATCATCTATCAGAAATACTACTAGCCCAATCAACATCAGTGTATCCATGCAACTATATCTGAACCCCACTCTCATAAAATAGTCCATACTGCAATGTGGACTTCACATACCTGAGTATGCATCTAGCCACATCCAAATGGGGTTTCCTTGGAGCCTGCATAAACTGACTTACCAATCCAACAGTATAGCACAAATCTAGCTTGGTAATACTCATATAAATCAAACTTCCTTCTATGCGTCTGTACATAGTAGGGACTTCTAGAAGCTCACCTGCATCTGCACGCAGCTTCACATTCTCCTCCAAAGAACTGAAATAGGCTTACAGCTTGTCATTCCAGATTTGGACAGCATGTCCAATCCATACTGCCTCTGCAAGAGGCGTATCTCACTTGGTGATCTAATCACCTCAATGCCCAAGAAATAACACAGCTCTCCCAAATCCTTAATCTCAAACTTTTGCTTCAATAGCATTTTCACATGAAGGATATCTTCATCACTATCACCTGTGATGATCAAATCATCAACATAAATGACAAGCAGCATAATACCTTTCTCTGTTTTTCTCACATAAAGTGAGAAATCTGCCTTGGAAATCTAAAAGCCAATAGTGACAAGATACTGTCCTATCTTGTCAGACCATGTTCTAGGTGCATGCTTCAAGCCATAAAAGGCTTTCTTCAACCTACAAACAAACTCAGGATGAACACCATGAACATAACCTGGTGGCTGTTCCATAAAGACCTCTTCTTGCAAATCACCATGAAAGAAGGAATTCTTTACATCCATCTGATGTAAAGACCATCCCTTTGATGCAGCCATAGCAATGATTACTCTTATGGTTCCATCCTTGCAACTGGACTAAATGTTTCTTCATAATCAATGCCATATGTCTGTGCATACTGCTTGACAACTAATCTTGCCTTGTATCTATTCACAGAACCATTTGCATTGTGCTTCACCTTATAAACCCACTTATAGCCAATTGCATTCTTGTCTTTAGGCAAAGGCACTAATTTCCATGTAGCATTTGCTTCCAAGGCATCCATTTCTTCATCCATGGCTTTCTCCCATTTTTCTTTTCCCATGGCTTGCTCAAAAGAAGTGGGTTCTAGTTCTTGTATCACTTTGACCATATAGGCATAGTGAATGGCTGTAAATCCATCATATTTCAGCCTATCCACAGGATACCTAGCTCTGGTAGACTTGTGCAAAATAGGCTCACTTCTAGGTGCTCTCAACTGCTAGAGGACACTGCAGGTCCACTAATATTTTGTGATTGCTGCTGTGAATTCTGTGCAGCATTACCATTTTGTGCATCTACATCATCAATCACATTTATTGGTTTATACCAGTTGCTCATCTCATCAAAAACATCTTTGCTCACTGTAAACTTACGAGTATAAGGGTTATAGCATCTATACCCTTTCTGCTACGGAGAATAACCAATAAAGATGCACTTCTCAGCTTTTGGATCCAACTTGGACCTCAACTCATCTGGCACATGAACATAGGCAATGCAACCAAAAATTTTCAAATGAGAAATATCTAGTTTCCTACCAGTATACATCTCCTTTAGCATCATGCCATGTATTGATGCAGCGGGAGTCCTATTCATTATGTATTTACTACTGTAGCAACTACTTCAGCCCAATTATTATCTGGTAGGTCTTTTTCATTTAGCATGGCCCGAGATACCTCTCCAATATGCCTGTTTTTCCTTTCTGCAAGTCCATTTTGCTGTGGGGTATGACTGCATGAATATTATTGCTTTATGCCATGCTTCTTCAAGAACCTTGCAAACTCATTTGAGATTTCCCAAGAAGATGGGCTTTTACACTTTTAGCTTTCTAGAGCTTCTAAAAGTTGATTCGCATGCTTTTTGGGCTAGAATCTTTGCTTTTAGGGTCTTTCGCTGGCTATTAACCCTGTGGGGCCCTCCATATGTGAGCATCACCTCCTCTTGGTGCTTTTTGTTTCCTAGATCAATGGAAGAAGAATTTAAGTAATTAATTAAGAAATTGTTATTAACTTAAAAGAAATAAAAAAGGGGAATGTAGCAAAAAGGATTCACTAAGGGGTTTTTTTTTTCTAAACGAGGTAGATAGGAAAAGAGGGGGAAATTTTAGTAAATAAAGAATTAAAATACGAATTTGATTTGTAGGCGTGTTTTTTTTTTAACCATAGCTTTAAAAGCTTCGAAATGTCCAAACAATTCACTTTTCTTTTTCATAAAGTACACCCAAACTTTTCTACTGTAGTCATCAATAAAAGTGACAAAATAATGATAGCCTCCAATAGATGTAGCTTTAGTAGTCCACACATCAGAGTGGATTAATTCCAATGGCTTCTTACTCTCTTGAACATGTCTAGGAAATGGTTTCCTTGCCTATTTTCCAAATTGACAGGCTTCACATACCTTATGCATTTCTGCAACCTTGAATTTATGCAATCCTACAACAATATTTTGGGCATGCATTGATTTAAGTCGTTGTACATTAACATGACCAATGCATTTATGCTAGATATCAATATCTACAACTACACGGGTTCCATGTGCAAACATTACTACACTCAATTTAGGCATGTTTGCATCCAACGTAAACATCTTTCCCTTCTTCTTTCCTTTTACTATCAAGCGACTGTTATTTTTCATATCCTCAACAAAGCATCCATGAGGATTAAATCTGACCTACAAGCCCTGCTCAACCATTTGACCAACAGAAACCAGGTTCTTGGTGATATTCAGGACATGAAATATATCAGACAGGTATTTCTTTTTCCCATCCTGCATAGACAAAGAAATTTTACCAATCTGCACAATAGGATGGGCAGTATCATCACCAGTCTTCACAAATTTTGCAAGACCTATCATGTGGTTTGACGCACTTGAATCAACATACCACACATCATTGCTTTCTTCTGCACTTGTCACATAATTGGTCATGTGCTGCACCATAAACAGATGCTCATTTCTGTCATCACCCTGTCTACTAGAAGATGCATAATTCTTTTGCTGCAATTTTCCATTCATGATGTCATTCTGCTTTTTATACCAGTCTTTATCCATATGGCCCATTTTACCACAGTAGTAGCATTCAACATTGCTGTTTACATTTTGGCCTCTCTACCATCCACCATGACCTCTTTGGCTCCCCTTGCCTCTAGAGTTACCACGTCCTTCTCCATAGGACTGGTTTTCTTGAGTTTGCTGCATATTCTAATTTCTACCATGGCCTCCATATTGGCCTGCTCTACCTTTGCTGATCTCTCACAAATGTAGCCATTGGTAGTATATCCAGACAACCTGTTGGCAACAATGATCGACCCTTACTATCTTTCTTTCATAGCTCAATTCCTACTTCAATGGGCATCCAATTCGGTGATTTTGGATGCACCTTGTACTGCATCATTGGTCTGTCACCTTGCATGTAAAATCGAAATTGTAATGGCTTTGCATGTCCAACTAGCATTTCTTGCCCATCACATAGGTAGCCATCCACATAATCCTTGAAGTTATGAACCCGTGTAAGAACAAATGGTGCCGGTGAAGATGATGTACATTTTTTGAATGTATCCATCAGATGCGGGAAAGTGAATGTTTGTCCCACCCGCAAGCTCTGAGAAAACCTATTGAACATTGCATCAATGTCCTCATGTGTGTGCCCTACCATCAAGAAGCCCAATTGAATTGTCTTGAAAATGCACCTTGCTACAAGAAGAGAAAGGTATGCAAACAAGTATCTATTTTTGTTCTCAGACCCACAATTATCTAGTTGGAGTAGCAAGTTCTCTGGCAACTTTTGGAATGGTGGCTCAATAGCAACACTCCCCTCTAAAGAGGGTGGGTTTTCTCTTGTATTTGATGGAAAAAAATTCATACATGTGTCTGTAGCCCTTGCAATGGAAGTTGTCATGGCCTCCGTGATAGACTTCGGGTCACTTTCTGATACAGTTTCTAGATTTGCATTTGTGATCATGACATCTACATTTTCAGACAAGCTAGCTCCACTTGTGGAAACATGTGCACCTTTAGAACTGTAATGGGAGTCCAAAGCGTTTCTTGAACATAGAGCATTCAAAAGGCGAGCATTGCTTCTAGGAATCCCATTGGTAGCAAGGTCTCCAAGGTCATGCATATCCATCCTCTTAAGGTTGTGCAAACAAATTGAGAGCGATCCAATCGTCAGGTTTGGATCAGATGGCCACAAACCATTGAGGGTGAAGTGTCCATAATGACCGTTTCCATGCCCATGGGTAATCATTCCAATGAGTGAAACCTGTAATTGCCATGCAGAATCGGTGTCCTTGGACCTCACCCGAAGTCTTGGAATTGCCATCTTTTTTGGTCCATCTTATCATGGATTATGCATACATACTTTTTTGGATCCATCTCAGAGTACCTACGCCATGCATAGTATAAGTTCCTACAACTTTGTTGCTGTATCATATGCATCTTTCTCTCTTCCATCAACTAATTGCGTTCATCTTGACTTTTTGTGGCTGCCAATTGAGCCTTAATCCGGCTGCACAAGCTACATTTAGAGAATTCACTCGTCTTAGCAAGTGAACATTTTTTAAGTCTGATTTCCAAATCCTGCCAAATGTGGATGTGGATAGGCTCTGATAACCACATTGATTAAGTGAAGTGTTGACCTCATGTAGGATGTCTATCTTCTTATACACTTTAGGTATCACTTGCTATGTCTCTCTAGAACCATCCTGCATGGTTCTACTCTTGTGAGGCATATGCTCTGTGCTATTATCCACAAAGTGCTGAATGAGAGCCCTTCCCATACCTATGTGCTCCCTGCTCCTCCTCATAATCCCTGAATCGCCATGCACATATCGCTGTACACCACTCTCAAATTGCTCCCTGTATCGATAAAATGATGTCCTTGGAATTCCATGCATCTCATACCATGCTCTACAACAGACATCCCGACCGTTTATCTTGAAGTAGTAGCATATCCTCCCTGCGTAGTCATGATGCCAAGCCGTTGACAACACATCATATATAAAGTTTGTATGAGACTCCAGGGAGCTGCTCCAAAAGTTCTTCCTTAGATTCATTAAGAGATCTCGCTCTGCATGTTGGCAACACCTACTCCCACAACAATCGATGGAAGAAACCTGCTGCACCGAATCTAGTGACATTTTGTACATTGGTGTTGGAGGCTCTCTTTGTTTAGGCACCCTGTTAATGAAAGTGTACCTTCTTTTCTTTGATGTTGGATCATCCCTTTTCAACATTTGATCATTGACCAACTTATCTATATGAGCAACGTGGTCCATGGGCACATATTGTTGCAATGGGCTTCCTTCAAGTAAGGTAATCTACTTGATGGGCCACTTTACTAGGCTGAGAGAGCCGACATCTTGCATAGAAGACCCTAAGTCACTTCCTCTAATTTGTTCTTTCTTTTCAATACCCACACCAATGCAATCTTTACATAATAGGTCAAAGTTTATAGAGTCTCCCGGGAAAACATATAAGATCACACCTTCCCCCACGGTCTTTGTTTTGCTCTCATCCCATAAGACAACCTTTTTCTCTTTCCAAGATTCATGAATGAAATTGTCAGTTTCCAATGAAGAAACTGGCATTGCCTCAACATAAGGTCGCTCAGGCTCACTTAGTGCTGCTTCTTCAGTTACCGCATCATCTAAAGAATCACCAACATGTTTTAGAGAGCCCTTAGGCCACTTGACAACACTCCAAATTGCCTCACCAACAAGCACTGCATCCATAGTGGGAAATGGAAAGAGCATTTCACTATTGATAGACTTCTCCACTATCACTGATACATTTTCTATCCCAATATTCACACCACTATAGTAGGCCTCCGGATCTATTGCACACACTCCACCAATTCCAACCACTTCATTCCCCACCATCATCATGACCTTGTCCCTGCTTCTAATAGCCATCCCCTGTCATTACAATTACGGAGAATTAATTATGAACAAATAACAACCAAAGAATTTCATAAGACCATCAAATATGTCCTTCTAGAGGGGAAGAATGGCATTGGTGCAAATCTCTAGAATGCATGAATGAGTCTATACAAAATTTTCATGAAAGCATGAATTATTTCCCCAAAAATTTTAGCAATTCGATAAAACTTTTTCTAAAGCATGAATTATTTTCACCATCGTCATGACCTGATTCATGCATCTGATAGTAGCCATCCCCTCTCATTACGATGACAGGAAATTGATTATGAACAAACTACAACCAAAGAATTTCATAAGACCGACAAAGTTGTCCTTGTAGTGGGGGGATAATGGCACCAGTGCCATTCTCCATGTGGGATTGTGGAGAATGGCATTGGTGCCATTCTCCATGTGAATTTGGCTTTCCTATGGAGAATTGCATATCCCATCTTTGAAAAGGGGAATGGCACCAGTGCCATTCTCCCCATGCATTGACTTGAGAAAAACATTTGTCTTCATAAGAGGAGAACAGACTAGTGCCATTCTTCCTTTGGAAGACAAAATTTTGACTTGGGACTTTGCCTTGGGAGAATGCCAATGGTGCCATGCTCCCTTTGCAAAGCCAAAATTTTATATTAGGACATTGCAATGGGAGAATGGCACTAGTGCCATTCTCCCTTTATGAAGGCAAACTTTGAATCAAGACATTGCATTGGGAGATTGGCACTCATGCGATTTTCCCTTTGCAAAGCCAAGATTCTGAATTGTGACATTGCAATGGGAGAATGGCACTAGTGCCATATTGTCTTTTTGAAGTAGAAATTTTGAATCACGACATTGCATGGGGAGAATGGCATAGCCAAAGTTTTAAATCGGGACATTGCAATGGAAGAATGGCAATGGTGCAAATTTAAAATTTAAAAACTTTGGCTTTGTAATAGGAAAATGGAGAATGGCGCTAGTGCCATTCTCCCATTGGAAAATGGAGAATGGCACTAGTGCCATTCTCCTAATGGAATGTCCTGATTCAAAATTTTGGCTTCACAAAGGTAGAAGGGCACCACTGCCATTCTCCCATTGGAATTAGTAGAATGTCAATCTATAGGTTTAGTTTGTCTAGATTACCACTAGCGGAGAATGGCAGTGATGCCAATATCATGATGGAAACTACATAATGACACTGAGATCATCAAACTCACATGTGGAATGGAATCAAACACTAGTCTCCTATGATCACAATCTCCGATCCGTAGAGTTCATATGGATTTTTGTCAATCTCTGTGGAGAATGGCAGTGGTGCCAATCTCATACCATGTTCTGAAAACATGCACAAGGAATCCTAAACTCACATGTGCATTTGCACTTTTGCCATTATCCTACTATAGCCAATAAAATTAGTGGAATGTCAATCTATAGGTTTAGTTTGTCTAGATTACCACTAGGGGAGAATGGTAGTGATGCCAATCTCATGCTAGCAACTACAGAATGGAATCAGACACTCACTGGTGCCATTCTCCCAATGCAATACCTTGATTCATATTTTCATTGGTGCCATTTTGACTCTATGAAGCCAAAACTTTGAATCTGGGAGAATGGCACTAATGCCATTTCCCCTTTGCACAGCCAAGATTTGAATTGGGAAATCACAATGGGAGAATGGCACTGGTGCCATTCCCCCTTTGCAAAGCCAAAGTTTTGAATTGGGACATTGCAATGGGAGAATGGAAGTGGAGCAAATTTAAAAATTTTTAGCTTTGCAAAATGGGGAGATTGGAGGATGGCAGTAGTGCCATTCTCCCATTGCAATGCCAGAACTTGAGACCATAGACTTTGTGTGTGTGTGTGAACGTGGTATTCATTCAAAACCATACACTATTTTACTTCCATTTATTCATATATGTGGTAAAGTTGATCGATATTACTTTATGAAACCTAGCTCATTATGTGAGTTTATTCACATTAGTTTGATTATGCTAGGTTGGTTAAGTTACAAATTTTTATGTTAGAGTATGTTTTTCTTGATCAAGGTCCAAGTAATGTAAATTTTTAAGGTGTAGATTGAATTAGTTGATGAACATGTGATTTTTCTCCATGTTAAAAAATATTGTAATCATGCTCATCATTAGATTGCAAGCTATGGATTTTTTTAAAGGAAGATGAGAATAGGTTAAATAAAAGGCGTGAGGACAATGTAAAAAAGGAAGAAAATGAGTGTGGACAATGTAAAATAGAAATAAAAGAAATGCATACGTTAGATATGTTAAATGAAAGAAATAAAATAAATGCATAGGGAAAATATGTTAAATAAAAGAAATGCATAGTTTAGATATGTTAAATAGAAGAAATTCATAGGTTAAGTATGTTAAAAAAAATATATGCATAGGCTAAATAAAAGAAATATGTTAAATAAAAGAAATGCATAGGTTAAGTATGTTAAACAAGATATATGCATAGGCTAAATAAAAGAAACATGTTAAATAAAAGACAAGCATAAGCTAAATACTTGATCGATATTACTTTAGTTGTGTGAGTTCTTTCATGTTAGCTTAGAAATGCTTTGGAAGCTTCCAAAGTAAAGGTCCAATAAAAGTAAAATTTTAAGTTGCAGACTGAATTAGTTGACGAGCGTCTGACTTTTCTCTACATTTAAGAAAAAATATCGGCTTTGGAAGCATTAGATCGCAAGCGTAGGATAAAATAAAAGGAGTGCATAGGTGGAAGAAAAGGAGCGGCATAGATTAAATAGGTGGAAGAAAAATAGTGGCATAGATTAAATAGCTAGAAGAAAAGCGTCAGGGGGACCTTTTGTGACCCCAAAATATCCCTTGATGTAACTCCGCAAGAGATAGAGCACTCCTTTGGAGTGGTAAGATTCTTCTTAAGACAATACTATTCTTTTGGGAGATTTTAATATGGTCGAAGGTAGAAGGGATAGATGGAACAAAATAGGTAATGTCATAAGGCGGAGTGAGTTCACCACTTGAATAGCCTCAAGGATCAAGATGTCTTAATTGATACCTAAGAGGACACGTCTTCACCTAGACAAAATTCAGATAGGTCATTTCCACAGAAAAGCTCAGTTGGATAGAGCTTATTTCTTTAGAAGGATTTTGGCTGACACCACTACTTTAATGTCCCTCTTGTTCTCTGATCATAAGCCAATTTTAATATCCCTTGAGAAGGGTGTAGGGAGGATTCTTAGATCCTAGTTTAATGATAGTGATTTTAATAGGTTACATTAAAAAAAAGCGCATAGGTAGGATAGGTTAAATATATTAAACTTGTTAAATTTGTTTTTTAATGAAATGCAAAAGGTTAAACTAATGAAGGGTAAAAATTTAAAAAACCCTAGTACCTTCTCTTTTGTTTCGCTCGTTGCTCTATGTTCATCACCTCATATGCCATGCTGTGGATCTCGTCATGCGTGTAGATTCCTCAAGCTCTCACAATCTCCTTGTGTGTAGCTTTTCCTCAAGGCTCTCACAGAGTCTGAGTAGAGACTTAGGAGTGGTCGCTTCATTCGTAGTCGCCTCATTCTTGCAAAATTGGATATACTGGTTGCCTTCCCTCACTGCGACGCTTCATACATAGTCAACAATGATGAAGGACTCGATAAGGAACTCTCTGTCTGAGTCCATCACCCAAAATCGGGGTATCTCTCTTCTCTCTTTCTTTCAACAACAATAATCATCCGATGGATTCCAAGAGTGTTCCATCTCTATCTACGCAACCCTCCTCTTATCTTGTTGCATCGGTGGTGGAGGAGGAAGCCAAATTGCAAGAAAGAAAGCCAAAAATCGGAACATTTCTCATGCTATCGAACTGATTGAGCATCAGTTGTTGTGTTTCCTTCTAGCTCCATTAACTTCGAGGCTCCGATGGAATTTAGGCTATCGAGCCATTGGTTGCTGTCTGGAATTTTGTCATTTCTGACATGCATCGGCTGGATAAATGTGTTTTGTCATGCTAGAAGTCACGGTGAATTTATGGATGCACAAACATAAGCTTTGCCTACGCTCAGCTGACCATCAAGCTCCGTGTGACCTCCTCAATTCTGCCCCTGCCTCAAGACTCTCAGTGTGACACTACAACCATCTCGAGCTCCTCAATTCTATGGTGAGTAAAACTCTGAGACTCTGAGACTCCTCTCCAATTCTACTAAATTGAAATGATTTATTTGGAATGAATAGAAAGTGAATGAGGGAAAGGCATCAATTGAAATGAGAGAAAAGTCTTGATTTGTCTAAAATATAGATTTGAAAGTTAAAAGTGATAGTTTGAAACTACTAAATAATTCAAATTTTGAAATATAGCTCTTCCTGCCATTGTTCCCTTTTGAATTTTGGATATATAGAGTGGCACTTATGCCATTCTCTCCAATATTAAATTTAAATTCAAATTCATATTGATAATTTTAATTTCAATTTGTATTTCAAATTGAATTATTCTGTTTCAAATTGTATTTGAAATCCTAAATTCTAGCTTTCAAATTTTGATTTCAAGTTAAACTTCAATCTCAATTTTGATTTTCATGATTGAATGGCAAATTTAGAGATTGAAATTCTAATTTTAAATGGAGAATGGCACTAGTGCCATTCTCCAAGACCTCATAAGAAGTCCTTGAGAGTGGCACTAGTGCCAATATCCCTTGAGATAAATAAAATTTTGAAATACAGCTCTTCCCACCATTGTTTCCTTTTGAATTTTGGATATATAGAGTGGCACTTATGCCATTCTCTCCAATATTAAATTTAAATTCAAATTCATATTGATAGTTTTAATTTCAATTTGTATTTCAAATTGAAATTATTCTATTTGAAATTGTATTTCAAAACCGAAATTCTAGTTTTCAAATTTTGATTTCAAGTTAAACTTCAATCTCAATTTTGATTTTCATGATTGAATGGCAAATTTAGAGATTGAAATTCTAATTTTAAATGGAGAATGGCACCAGTGCCATTCTCCAAGACCTCATAAGAAGTCATTGAGAGTGGCACTAGTGCCAATATCCCTTGAGATAAATTGAAAGACTTGGAACACTGGTCAAGATTTATGTGTAAGATTTGGTACCAAAATAAAAAATATCAATGATACACTACCAATAAAATCAATGGAATGCCAATCTACATGTTGAGTTTGTGTAGATTTCCACTGGGATCTACATAATGGAACTTAGATCCCCAAACTCACATGTGTATTGGAACCTGGCACCATTCTCCTATGATCACTGGAATACCCCTCCTAGAATATTAGGGTAAACAACTATACCAAGGGAGAATGGCAGTGGTGCCAATCTCTTATTGGGCCCTAGAAAATGGCACTGAGAAGCCTAAACTCACATGTGCATTCTTCTACGTTCCACCGGTAGAGAATGGCAGTGGTGCCATTCTCTAAAACATGCACAAGGAATCCTAAACTCACATGTGCATTGGCACTTTTGCCATTATCCTACTGTAGCCAATAAAATTAGTGGAATGTCAATCTATAGGTTTAGTTTGTCTAGATTACCACTAGTGGAGAATGGCAGTGATGCCAATCTCATGCAGGCACCTACACAATGACACTAAGATCATCAAACTCACGTGTAGATTGGAATCGGACACCATTCTCCTATGATCACTGTGGAATACCCCACCTAGAATAGTAGGGTAAACATTTGTACAAGTGGAGAATGGCAGGGTGCCAATCTATTATTAGGCCCTAGAAAATGGCATTGAGAAGCCTAAACTCACATGTGCATGCTTCTCAATGCCATTTTCTAGGGCCTAATAAGAGATTGGCACCACTGGAGAATGGATTTGTGTCAATCTTTGTGGAGAATGCCACTAGTGGAGAATGGCAGTGGTGCCAATCTCATACCAAGACCTTAAAAATGGCACAAGGAATGCTAAACTCACATGTGCATTGGCACTTTTGCCATTATACTACTGCAGCCAATAAAATTTGTGGAATGTCAATCTACAGGTTTACTTTATCTAGACTGCCACCAGTGGAGAATTGAAATGATGCCAATCTCATGCAGGCAACTACATAATGACACTGAGATCCTCAAACTCACATGTGGATTGGAATTGGGCACCATTCTTCTATGATCTTTGGAATACCCCTCCTGGAATATTAGGGTAAACATTTGTACAAGTGGAGAATGGCAGTGGTGCCAATCTCTTATTAAGCCCTAGAAAATAGCACTGTGAAGCATAAACTCACATGTGCAGCCAATAAAATTAGTGGAATGTCAATCTATAGGCTTAGTTTGTCTAGATTACCACTAGTGGAGAAGCTAAACTCACATGTGCAGTCTTCTATGTAGTGATCACTGTCTCCGCTGTGTAGATATCATATGGAATTGTGTCAATCTCTATGGAGAATGCCACCTGTGGAGAATGGCAATGGTGCTAATCTCATACCATGACCTGAAAGCATGCACAAGGAATCCTAAACTCACATGTGCATTGGCACTACCACTAGTGGAGAATGGCAGTGAGGCCAATCTCATGCTGGCAACTACATAATGACACTGAGATCGTCAAACTCACATGTGGAATGGAATCGAACACCACTCTCCTATGATCACTGGAATACCCCTTCTAGAATAGTACGGTAAACATTTGTACAAGTGGAGGATGGCAGTGGTGCTAATCTCTTATTAGGCCCTAGAAAATGGCATTGAGAAGCCTAAACTCACATGTGCATTCTTCCATGTAGTGATCACAGTATCCGCTGTGTAGAGATCAGATGGAATTTTGTCAATCTCTGTGGAGAATGCCACCAGTGGAGAGTGGCAGTGGTGCCAATCTCATACCATGACCTGAAAACATGCACAAGGAAACCTAAACTCACATGTGCATTGGCACTTTTGCCATTATCCTACTGCAGCTAATAAAATTAGTGGAATGTCAATCTATAGGTTTAGTTTGTTTAGATTACGACTAGTGGAGAATGGCAGTGATGCCAATCTCATGCTGGCAACTACATAATGACACTGAGATAATCAAACTCACATGTGGAATGGAATCAGACACCACTCTCCTATGATCACTGAAATACCCCTTGTATAATAGTAAGGTAAACATTTGTACATGTGGAGAATGGCAGTGGTGCCAATCTTTTATTAGGCCCTAAGAAATGGCATTGAGAAGCCTAAACTCACATGTGCATTATTCTATGTAGTGATCACTGTCTCTGTTGTGTAGAGATCATATCGAATTGTGTCAATCTCTGTGGAGAATGCCATCAGTGGAGAATGGCAGTGGTGCCAATGTCATACCATGACCTGAAAACATGCACAAGGAATCCTAAACTCACATGTGCATTGGCACTTTTGCCATTATCCTACTGCAACCAATAAAATTAGTGGAATGTCAATCTAAGGCTACCACTAGTGGAGAATGGCAGTGATGCCAATCTCATGCTTGCCTAAGAAATGGCATTGAGAATCCTAAACTTACATGTGCATTCTTCTATAAAGTGATCACTGTCTCCACTGTGTAGAGATCATATGGAATTGTGTCAATCTCTTATTAGGCCCTAGAATGTCAATCTATAGGTTTAGTTTGTCTAGACTGCCACTAGTGGAGAATGGGAGTGATGCCAATCTCATGCTGCCAACTATATAATGACATTGAGATCATCAAACTCACATTTGGATTGGAATCGGACACCATTCTCCTATGAATACTGGAATACCCCTCCTAGAATAGTAGGGTAAACATTTGTACAAGTGGAGAATGGTAGTGGTGCCAATCTTTTATTAGGCCCTAATAATGGCATTGAGAAGCCTAAACTCACATGTGCATTCTTCTATGTAGTGATCACTGTCTCCACTGTATAGAGATCATATGGATTTGTGTCAATCTGTGTGGAGAATGCCACCAGTGGAGAATGGCAATGATGCCATTCTCATACCATGACCTGAAAACATGCACAAGGAATCCTAAACTCACATGTGCATTTGCACTTTTGCCATTATCCTACTGCCATTCTCTGCTAGTGGTAATGTGCATTCTTCTATGTAGTGATCATTGTCTCAACTGTGTAGAGATCATATGGAATTGTGTCAATCTCTGTGGAGAATGCCACCAGTGGAGAATGGCAGTGGTGCCAATATCATACCATGACCTG
Organism: Dipteris shenzhenensis; assembly: GCF_047967505.1. NCBI lineage: Eukaryota > Viridiplantae > Streptophyta > Polypodiopsida > Gleicheniales > Dipteridaceae > Dipteris > Dipteris shenzhenensis. Next base: position 18,885,387 of record NC_141620.1, read on the forward strand.
AAAACATGCAGAAGGAATCCTAAACTCACATGTGCATTGGCACTTTTGCCATTATCCTACTATAGCCAATAATATTAGTGGAATGTCAATCTATAGGTTTAGTTTTTCTAGATTACCAGTAGCAGAGAATGGCAGTGATGCCAATCTCATGCTTGCCCTAAGGAATGGCATTGAGAATCCTAAACTCACATGTGCATTCTTCTATGTAGTGATCACTGTCTCCGATGTGTAGAGATCATATGGAATTGTGACAATCTGTTATTAGGCCCAGGAATGTCAATCTATAGGTTTAGTTTTTCTAGACTTCATACTGGAAACTATACAATGATATTGAGATCATCAAACTCACATTTGGATTGGAATCGGACACCACTCTCCTATGATCACTAGAATACCCCTCCTAGAATAGTAGGGTAAACATTTGTACAAGTGCAGAATGGCAGTGGTGCCAATCTCTTATTAGGCTCTAGAAAATGGCTTTGAGAAGCCGAAACTCACATGTGCATTCTTCTATGTAGTGATCACAGTCTCCGCTATGTAGAGATCATATGGAATTGTGTCAATCTCTGTGGAGAATGCCACCAGTGGAGAATGGCAGTGGTGCCAATCTCATACCATGACCTGAAAACATGCACAAGGAATCCTAAACTCACATGTGCATTGGCACTTTTGCCATTATCCTACTGCAGCCAATAAAATTAGTGGAATGTCAATCTATAGGTTTAGTTTGTCTACACTGCCACTAGTGGCAAATGCCAGTGATGCCAATCTCATGCTGGCAACTATATAATGACACTGAGATCATCAAACTCACATGTGGAATAGAATCGGACACCACTCTCCTATGATCACTGGAAAAACTCTCCTAGAATAGTAGGGTAAACATTTATACAAGTGGAGAATGGCAGTGGTGCCAATCTCTTATTAGGCCCTAAGAAATGACATTGAGAAGCCTAAACTCACATGTATAGAGATCATATGGATTTGTGTCAAAATCTGTGGAGAATGCCACCAGTGGAGAATGGCAATGTGGCCAATCTCATACCATGACCTGAAAACATGCACAAGGAATCCTAAACTCACATGTGCATTCTTCTATGTAGTGATCATTGTCTCCGCTATGTAGAGAGCATATGGAATTGTGTCAATCTCTGTGTAGAATGCCACCAGTGGAGAACGGTAGTGGTTCCAATCTCATACCATGACCTGAAAACATGCACAAGGAATCCTAAACTCTCATGTGCATTCTTCTGTGTAGTGATCACTGTCTCCACTGTTGAGATATCAAGCTCTATCCCCGACATATCTCCTGGATGACTATCATTTATGTCACCGCCTATGTTAGTTGTACTCGTGGTGTAGTTAGACTACCACGTATGTTTTTGGTTTGGGTTCACATATGAACCACGTATTCTAGGTTTTGACATATAGGGTATTTCCCTCTTCGATTGTATGGTTGTTGTATGCAAAAGTGAAGAAAGGCTTCACCCTCCAACCTTGTGTCCTCTCTCTTTTGTGTGTTGTGAAGAAAGCTGAACTTGAGTCTCCTATCTCTCTCCCTCTTTCTTTACATGGTATCAGAGCCTTGTTCGTGGTAAGGAGCTCAAGAAAGAAAGCCAAGTTTGTGGTGTCCTGGTAAGAGGACCAGTGTTGCTTTCCTACTTCGAGTTTGGGAGCAAATCTTTGCAGGTAGCACAGCCAGAAGTGCAGGAGTGCACTGCTTCAGATTGAGAGGCCCTTTGCGGTGCGGTGAGAGCGCAGTATATGCTTATTTTTTTGATTTGAGGCCGTTTCGGGGCCCGTTTTGAGGGCGGACGTTCTTCGCAGGCACTCAGAAAAAGGCCCTGTTTTTGCTGTGCGACCACTGCGCGCGGCCAGTCGGTGGAAAGGTGCCACAGAAACTGTGTCGTATGCCTGTGTGCAGAGATATTGGGAGTTGCAGATTCATGCCTGTTGCCTGTTGATGCAAAATCGTCACTAGGAAGTGACTGTGTGGTGAAATACCACTTTCGTCAGTGTTGCAGATCTGCCCTTGTGAGGCATTTGCTGTGTTTACAGGTTGCTGTTGCAATTCGTGATTTGTAAAATGTCTGAGAATCTGTCTACCATTGTCAGTGAGAAGCTTGACAAGAACAACTTCCAAGCATGGAAGTTCAGGATGACAAACTTCCTTATGGGAAAGGGAGTTTGGGATTACATCAGTGGTGAAACTGCAGAACCAGTTTTGGGTACTGCTCCCACTCCTGCTGAATTGAAGGCCTTTAAGGAATGGCATGAAAAAGCCAGAAAATGCTTGTATTGGCTATCTGTTAGCATTTCAGATTCTATGATTGTGCATATACAGGATCTAGAGACGCCTAAGGAAGCATGGGATACATTGGTGAAGCTGTATAGCACAAATACCAAAGCACGAAAGATGCAGCTAAAGCAGGAGTTGCACAATGTGCAAAGGAAAAATCTGAATATAAATGAGTATTCCTTGAAGGTGAAAGGCCTTGCAGATTCTCTTGCCTCCATTGGAGCACCTGTTGATGATGAGGACTTAGTGTCCGTGACCTTGAATGGTCTTGGGAAAGATTATGCACAATTTCGGACATCCATTGGAGTCCGTGAAACATTTCCTGATTTTCAGGAACTTATTGCTCTCTTGCTGAGTGAAGAGCAAAGGAATGGTGGTTCAGCCACCTCAACTTCTCAAGAGACTGCTTTCTACTCGAATACAGGTAGAGGCAGGGGTAGAGGAAGAGGCCGTTCTGGAGGCCGTGCAGGAAATCAGAACCAACAGCAACAACAGGAAAACCAGTCCTATGGAGGAGGACGTGGTAGTTCTAGAGGCAGGGGGAGCCAAAGAGGCCGTGGTTCATGGCAAAGGAACCAGCAAGTAAATAGCAGCACAGAATGCTATTATTGTGGAAAGCCTGGACACAAGGAGAATACATGCTATAAAAAGCAGAATGACATCAAAAGTGGAAAGTTGCAGCAAAGCAACTATGCATCATCAAGTGGGCATGGTGACGACAGAAATGAGCACCTTTTTGTGATGCAGCATATGGTTAACTCCATGTCAGGAGATGCTGCAGCTTGCAATGATGTTTGGTATGTTGATTCAGGTGCCTCTAACCACATGACCAGTCATGGTGAGTGGTTTCATGATGTCAAAAATTTGGATAAGCCAGGTTATGTTGAAACAGGTGATGATACTGCGCACCCAATTACGCAGGTTGGTAAAGTGCCATTGGTTATGCAGGATGGCAAAACAAAGTACTTGGCAGATGTACTTCATGTTCCAAAAATCACTAAGAACCTGGTTTCAGTTGGCCAGATGGTTGAGCAAGGTCTGCAGGTTAGATTTAATCCTGATGGATGCTTCGTTGAAGACCTGAAAAATAAATGCCGCTTGGTTGCGAAAGGCAACAAAAATGGAAGAATGTTCACCTTGGATGTTGATATGCCTGAGGTGAAAGCTGCTATGTTTGCGCATGGGAGAGGTGTCATTGCAGATATTGAGATATGGCACAAGCGCATTGGGCATGTGAATATACAAAGGCTGAAATCTATGCAAACGAAAAACATTGTTGCAGGTTTGCCTAAATTCAGAGTTGAGGGAATGCAAAAGGTATGTGAAGCATGCCAAATGGGTAAGCAGGCCAGACATGCATTTCCCAAAAATGCTAAGGTGAGCAAAAGACCTTTGGAAGTGATCCATTCAGATGTTTGGACAACCAAAGCTGCTTCTATTGGTGGATGCCATTATTATGTGACGTTTATTGATGACTACACTAGGAAGGTGTGGATTTATTTTATGAAGCACAAAAGTGAAGTGTTCAGCCACTTCAAGGCTTTTAAGGCCATGGTTGAAAAAGAGAAAGGTGTGCATATTAAAGTGCTAAGATCTGATGGAGGGGGAGAGTACTTTTCAGAAGAATTTTGTGAATATCTGAAAGAACAGGGAATTCAAAGGAAGTACTCATGCAGGTCTACCCCTCAGCAGAATGGGGTTGCAGAAAGGAAGAACAGGCATATTGCAGAAGTAGGACGGGCGATCCTAAATGAGAAAAACATGCCTGATTATTTTTGGGCTGAAGCAGTAGCAACTGTTGTTTATATTATGAACAGAACCCCCACTGCAGCTGTCCATGGCATGACGCCTGAAGAAATGTATACAGGCCAAAAACCAGATATTTCTCACTTGAAGGTATTTGGTTGCATAGCTTATGTTCATGTTCCTGATGAGAAGAGAACAAAGCTGGATCCAAAGGCAGAAAAATGCATCTTTATTGGATATGCTCAGCATCAGAAAGGGTATCGCTGTTATAACCCTTCCACCCGCAAAATGCAAGTGAGCAGAGATGTTGTTTTTGATGAAATGAGCAGCTGGTATGCACCAACTGTTATGGTAGGAGATGCAGATGCAGGAAATGGGAATGCTGCAATAAATGCAGAGCAGCAATCTCAAGCCTTGAGTGGACCCAGAGAGTCCTCTACTAGTGGATCTAATGCATGGACAGGGAGATTGAGATCTAGTGAATCGTCACATGGCAGCCCTGATAGTGTTGTGCAGGTATCACATAAGGGAAAAGAAAAAGTGGACCATGCTCCAGTGTTTGATGTGTCTGCTGGTAGCTCTCATGTTGATGGAGAGTCAAGCGGCTCTGAAATGAGCCTTGATGAGGAACTTGGGATTCCTTCTGTTGTTACACCTGGTGCAAGGAAAAGCAGACATGATTTAAAGACTCCTGCAACTGATCCAGTTGTACGGAGGTCCACTCGTATTAAGTATCCAGTTGACAGGCTGAGATATGATGGGTATACAGCACATCACTATGCTTATATGGTCAAGGTTCTAGAGGAGCCAGAGCCCACATGTTTTGAGGATGCAGCAGGCCATAAAAATTGGGAAGCAGCTATGGATGAAGAGATGGCTGCCTTGGATGCAAACCACACTTGGGATTTGATGCCTTTGCCTCATGATAAGAAGGCTATTGGCTGCAAGTGGGTTTACAAAGTAAAGCACAATGCTGATGGGTCTGTTAGCAGGTACAAGGCAAGATTGGTTGCCAAAGGTTTTGCACAGACATATGGAATTGACTATGAGGAAACTTTCAGCCCAGTTGCAAGGATGGCAACCGTGAGAGCAGTAATTGCTATGGCTGCTGCAAAGGGATGGTCTTTGCATCAGATGGATGTGAAAAATGCCTTCTTGCATGGTGACTTGCAGGAAGAGGTTTATATGATGCAGCCAGAAGGTTATGAGGATAATGCACACCCCGATTTTGTATGCAGGTTGCGCAAAGCCTTGTATGGCTTAAAACAGGCGCCGAGGGCATGGTCAGACAAGATAGGGCAATATCTTGTCACTATTGGATTTCAGATTTCCAATTCAGATTTTTCACTTTATGTGAAAAGGACAAACAGAGGGATTGTGCTTATAGTCATCTATGTTGATGACTTGATTATTACAGGTGATAGTGATGCAGACATTAATGAAGTGAAGCTGCTGTTGAAGCAGAAATTTGAGATGAAGGATTTGGGAGAGCTGCGTTACTTCTTGGGCATTGAGGTTATTAGATCCCCGAGTGGGATATGGCTGTTGCAAAGGCAATACGGTTTGGACATGCTGTCCAAATATGGGATGACAGGCTGTAAGCCTATTTCTGTTCCATTGGAGCAGAATGTGAAGCTCAATGCAGAAACAGGTGAGCTTCTTGAAGATATTACTATGTACAGGCGCATAGTAGGTAGCTTGATTTACATGACTATAACCAGACCAGATTTGAGCTATGCTGTGGGGCTGGTGAGTCAGTTTATGCAGGCACCGAGGAAGCCACATTTGGATGCGGCTAGGCGCATACTACGGTATGTGAAGTCCACATTGCATTATGGACTGTTTTATGAAGCTGGCTGTGCATTACAGGTACATGGATACACATATGCTGACTGGGCTGGTAGTGTCTCAGACAGGAGATCTACTAGTGGTTTTATGTTTTCCCTTGGGAGTGGTGCCATCAGTTGGAGCAGCAAGAAGCAGCCAACAGTTGCCTTGTCGAGCACAGAGGCTGAGTACAGGGGTGCAGCAATGGCTGCATGTGAGGTAGCTTGGTTACGGAAGCTACTTGCAGATATGGGACAGTCAGTTCATGCAGCGGTTGTCATTCATTGTGACAACATTAGCAGCATCATGCTTGCTAATAACCCAGTTTATCATGCTAGAACGAAGCACATTGAGGTGCATTATCACTTTGTGAGAGCGAAGGTTCTAGCTGGTGAGATTGATCTTGTCTATGTCAGCACTGAGGAGCAGGTGGCTGATATCTTTACGAAGGCATTGGGTACCGAGAAGCTTCGCAGATTTAGGAGCTTGCTTGGTGTACGTGAGATGGATTTGAGCTTGAGGGGGAGTGTTGAGATATCAAGCTCTATCCCCGACATATCTCCTGGATGACTATCATTTATGTCACCGCCTATGTTAGTTGTACTCGTGGTGTAGTTAGACTACCACGTATGTTTTTGGTTTGGGTTCACATATGAACCACGTATTCTAGGTTTTGACATATAGGGTATTTCCCTCTTCGATTGTATGGTTGTTGTATGCAAAAGTGAAGAAAGGCTTCACCCTCCAACCTTGTGTCCTCTCTCTTTTGTGTGTTGTGAAGAAAGCTGAACTTGAGTCTCCTATCTCTCTCCCTCTTTCTTTACATCCACTGTGTAGAGATCATATGGAATTGTGTCAATCTTTGAGATCATCAAACTCACATGTGGAATGGAATAGGACACCACTCTCCTATGATCACTGCAATACCCCTCCTCGAATAGTAGGGTAAATATTTGTACAAGTGGAGAATGGCAGTGGTGCCAATCTCTTATTAGGCTCTAAGAAATGGCATTGAGAAGCCTAAACTCACATGTACAGAGATCATATGGAATTATGTCAATCTCTATGGAGAATGCCACCAGTGGAGAATGGTAGTGGTGCCAATCTTATACCATGACCTGAAGACATGTACAAGGAATCCTAAACTCACATGTGCATTCTTCTATGTAGTGATCACTGTCTCCGCTGTGTAGAGATCATATGGAATTGTGTCAATCTCTATGGAGAATGACACCAATGGAGAATGGTAGTGCTTTCAATCTCATACAATGACCTGAAAACATGCACAAGGAATCCTTAACTCTCATGTGCATTTGCACTTTTGCCATTATCCTACTGCAGCCAATAAAATTAGTGGAATGTCAATCTATAGGTTTAGTTTGTCTAGATTACCACTAGTGGAGAATGGTAGTGATGCCAATCTCATGCTGGCAACTAGATAATGTCACTGAGAGCGTCAAACTCATATGTGGAATGGAATCGGACAGCACTCTCCTATGATCACTAGAATACCCCTCCTAGAATAGTCAGGTAAACATTTGTACAAGTGGAGAATAGCAGTGGTGGCAATCTCTTCTTGGGCCCTAGGAAATGGCATTGAGAAGCCTAAACTCACATGTGCATTCTTCTATGTAGTGATCAATGTCTCCGCTATGTAGAGATCATATGGAATTGTGTCAATCTCTGTGGAGAATGCCACTAGTGGAGAATGGCAGTGTTGCCAATATCATACCATGACCTGAAAATATGCACAAGGAATCCTACACTCATATGTGCATTGGCACTTTTCCCATTATCCTACTGCAGCCTAAAAAATTAGTGGAATGTCAATCTATAGGTTTAGTTTATCTAGATTACCACTAGCGGAGAATGGCAGTGATGCCAATCTCATGCTTGCCCTAAGAAATGGCATTGAGAATCCTAAACTCACATGTGCATTCTTCTATGTAGTGATCACTATCTCCACTGTGTAGAGATCATATGGAATTATGTCAATCTCTTATTAGGTCCTGGAATGTCAATTTATAGGTTTAGTTTGTCTAGACTACCACTCGTGGGGAATGGCAGTGATGCCAATCTCATGCTAGTAACTATATAATGACATTGAGATCATCAAACTCACATTTGGATTGGAATAGGATACCACTCTCCTATGATCACTGGAATACCCCTCTTAGGATAGTAGGGTAAACATTTGTACAAGTGGAGAATGGTAGTGGTGCCAATCTTTTATTAGGCCCTAATAATGGCATTGAGAAGCCTAAACTCACATGTGCATTGTTCTATGTAGTGATCAATGTCTCCACTGTAAAGAGATCATGTGGATTTGTGTCAATCTGTGTGGAGAATGCCACCAGTGGAGAATGGCAATGATGCCATTCTCATACCATGACCTAAAAACATGCACAAGGAATCCTAAACTCACATGTGCATTTGCACTTTTGCCATTATCCTACTGCCATTCTCTGCTAGTGGTAATGTGCATTCTTCTATGAAGTGATCATTGTCTCAGCTATGTAGAGATCATATGGAATTGTGTCAACCTCTGTGGAGAATGCCACCAGTGGAGAATGGCAGTGGTGCCAATATCATACCATGACCTGAAAACATGCACAAGGAATCCTAAACTCACATTTGCATTGGCACTTTTGCCATTATCCTACTGTAGCCAATAATATTAGTGGAATGTCAATCTATAGGTTTAGTTTGTCTAGATTACCAGTAGCAAAGAATGGCAGTGATGCCAATCTCATGCTTGCCCTAAGAAATGGCATTGAGAATCCTAAACTCACATAAGCATTCTTCTATGTAGTGATCACTATCTCCGATGTGTAGAGATCATATGGAATTGTGTCAATCTGTTATTAGGCCCTGGAATATCAATCTATAGGTTTAGTTTTTCTAGACTACCACTATTGGGGAATGGCAGTGATGCCATTATACTGGCAACTATATAATGATATTGAGATCATCAAACTCACATTTGGATTGGAATCGGACACCACTCTCCTATGATCACTAGAATACCCCTCCTAGAATAGTAGGGTAAACATTTGTACAAGTGGAGAATGGCAGTGGTGCCAATCTCTTATTAGGCTCTAGAAAATGGCTTTGAGAAGCCTAAACTCACATGTACATTCTTCTATGTAGTGATCACAGTCTCTGCTATGTAGAGATCATATGGAATTGTGTCAATCTCTGTGGAGAATGCCACCAGTGGAGAATGGCAGTGGTGCCAATCTCATACCATGACCTGAAAACATGCACAAGGAATCCTAAACTCACATGTGCATTAGCACTTTTGCCATTATCCTACTGCAGCCAATAAAATTAGTGGAATGTCAATCTATAGGTTTAGTTTGTCTACTAGACTGCCAGTAGTGGCAAATGCCACTGATGCCAATCTCATGCTGGCAACTATATAATGACACTGAGATCATCAAACTCACATGTGGAATGGAATCGGACACCACTCTCCTATGATCACTGGAAAAACCCTCCTAGAATAGTAGGGTAAACATTTATACAAGTGGAGAATGGCAGTGGTGCCAATCTCTTATTAGGCCCTAAGAAATGACATTGAGAAGCCTAAACTCACATAGAGATCATATGGATTTGTGTCAAAATCTGTGGAGAATGCCACCAGTGGAGAATGGCAATGTGGCCAATCTCATACCATGACCTGAAAACATGCACAAGGAATCCTAAACTCACATGTGCATTCTTCTATGTAGTGATCATTGTCTCCGCTATGTAGAGATCATATGGAATTGTGTCAATCTCTGTGGAGAATGCCACCAGTAGAGAACGGTAGTGGTTCCAATCTCATACCATGACCTGAAAACATGCACAAGGAATCCTAAACTCTCATATGCATTCTTCTGTGTAGTGATCACTGTCTCTGCTGTGTAGAGATCATATGGAATTGTGTCAATCTTTGAGATCATCAAACTCACATGTGGAATGGAGTAGGACACCACTCTCCTATGATCACTGCAATACCCCTCCACGAATAGTAGGGTAAATATTTGTACAAGTGGAGAATGGCAGTGGTGCCAATCTCTTATTAGGCCCTAAGAAGTGGCATTTAGAAGCCTAAACTCACATGTGTAGAGATCATATGGAATTATGTCAATCTCTGTGGAGAATGCCACCAGTGGAGAATGGTAGTGGTGCCAATCTTATACCATGACCTGAAGACATGCACAAGGAATCCTAAACTCACATGTGCATTCTTCTATGTAGTGATCACTGTCTCCGCTGTGTAGAGATCATATGGAATTGTGTCAATCTCTGTGGAGAATGCCACCAATGGAGAATGGCAGTGCTTTCAATCTCATACAATGACCTGAAAACATGCACAAGGAATCCTTAACTCTCATGTGCATTTGCACTTTTGCAATTATCCTACTGCAGCCAATAAAATTAGTGGAATGTCAATCTATAGGTTTAGTTTGTCTAGATTACCACTAGTGGAGAATGGTAGTGATGCCAATCTCATGCTGGCAACTACATAATGTCACTGAGAGCATCAAACTCATATGTGGAATGGAATCAGACAACACTCTCCTATGATCACTAGAATACCCCTCCTAGAATAGTAGGGTAAACATTTGTACAAGTGGAGAATGGCAGTGGTGGCAATCTCTTCTTGGGCCCTAGGAAATGGCATTGAGAAGCCTAAACTCACATGTGCATTCTTCTATGTAGTGATCATTGTCTCCGCTGTGTAGAGATCATATGGAATTGCGTCAATCTCTGTGGAGAATGCCACCAGTGGAGAATGGCAGTGGTGCCAATATCATACCATGACCTGAAAATATGCACAAGGAATCCTACACTCATATGTGCATTGGCACTTTTCCCATTATCCTACTGCAGCCAGTAAAATTAGTGGAATGTCAATCTATAGGTTTAGTTTATCTAAATTACCACTAGCAGAGATTGGCAGTGATGCCAATCTCATGCTTTCCCTAAGACATGGCATTGAGAATCCTAAACTCACATGTGCATTCTTCTATGTAGTGATCACTATCTCCGCTGTGTAGAGATCATATGGAATTATGTCAATCTCTTATTAGGTCCTGGAATGTCAATTTATAGGTTTAGTTTGTCTAGACTACCACTAGTGGGGAATGGCAGTGATGCCAATCTCATGCTAGTAACTATATAATGACATTGAGATCATCAAACTCACATTTGGATTGGAATCGGACACCACTCTCCTATGATCACTGGAATACCCCTCTTAGAATAGTAGGGTAAACATTTGTATAAGTGGAGAATGGAAGTGGTGCCAATCTCTTATTAGGCCCTAAGAAATGGCATTGAGGAGCCTAAACTCACATGTGCATTCTTCTATGTAGTGATCACAGTCTCTGTTGTGTAGAGATCATATGGAATTGTGTCAATCTCTGTGAAGAATGCCACCTGTGGAGAATGGCAGTGGTGCCAATCTCATACCATGACCTGAAAACATGCACAAGGAATCCTAAACTCACATGTGCATTGGCACTTTTGCCATTATCCTACTGTAGCCAATAAAATTAGTGGAATGTCAATCTATAGGTTTAGTTTGTCTAGATTACCACTAGCGGAGAATGGTAGTGATGCCAATATCATGCTGGCAACTACATAATTATACTGAGATCATCAAACTCACACGTGGAATGGAATCGGACACCACTCTCCTATGATCATTGGAATACCCCTCCTACAATAGTAGGGCAAACATTTGTACAAGTGGAGAATGGCAGTGGTGCCAATCTCTTATTAGGCCCTAAGAAATGGCATTGAGAAGACTAAACTCAGATGTGCAAAGATGATATGGATTTCTGTCAATCTTTGTGGAGAATGCCACCAGTGGAGAATGGCAGTAATGCCAATCTCATACCATGACCTGTAAACATGCACAAGGAATCCTAAACTCACTGAAGGAACACAAATGGAGACAAAAAGTGAACACCAGTGAATGGATGTGCTCACACACGAAAGCTCCAACAGATGTTCAATAGATAAGAATACAAAGTACTTGGCATATATAGTGACCAAGTAGAACATAAAAATAAACCAAGTACTAGACTAGCCTACAAGGTCATATCTTTGTATATGTCTACAAATCCCCCCTCAAAGATATGACTGAAGTACTTTGGAAATGTGTCAGAAGTACCTAGGGCACCTAAAGTACCATGGTTGCACAAATTCATCCATCAGGATATAGCAACCTATGGGGTAACACATGAATAACAATGTCATTTTATAACCCCCCCTGACATTGTTGTTATATCTCGTATCCCCAAGCCGTGTCAGTGACGAGTAAAAAGTGGAGCTGACAGGCTTTTAGTGAAGATATCCACCACATTATCCTCAGTAGGACAATAGATAAGATCAATGGAGCCATCCTGTATACAATCCCGAACATAATATAATGATTCTCAATATGTTTCATGCGGGCATGAAAGACAGGATTTTTCCCAATGGCAATGCAACTCACACTGTCACACAAAATGGAGGTGGCCTCACCATGTTGTGCATGATGCAAATCAAACATAAGCTTCCTTAACCACATTGCTTCTGTAGTGGCTGCGTTTGCTACTCTATACTCTGCTTCACTAGAGGAAAGAGAAACACGGTCTTGCTTTTTACTGAGCCAAGAAATGCAAGCTGAACCCAATGAAAAACAATAACCAGTGGTGTTGTTAAAAAAATAGGTCAAAGCCCTGTGATGGATATGGCCAAACCTGGCATGCCATAAATCACCTTGAGATACACATGATATAGCCATAGCATGCTGATTATAAGGCTGAGCATCAAGCTTGTACAGCCCTTTTTCATAAGTGCCTGTAGCCACAATAACATAACCCTTTTTAGGATCCTTAATCCTGCATTGGCTGTGTTGAAACTCTACCAACATATGTTGATCATGAGCAATGGAGGAAACTGAAATCAGATTCTTCTTCAAATCTGGAACATACCAAACATCACGGATGTATTGTTTCTTTCCTAAACCATCCAAGAGAATAGGAACATGTCCCACTCCCGTGATATCCTGAGTGGCATCATTAGCACAAACAACATGTCTGCCATGGACTGGTATAATGTCCTCAAACCAATCTCTGTGATGAGTCATATGCTTAGAAGCACCACTATCCAAGTACCAAGGATCAGTGGTGGCCAAAGATGCATCAAAACCCTCTGACACTGGCTCAATAAGAGCATGAGCATGTGTAGCATGTGACATACTAGGCTCCCCCCCTGTGTCAATGATCTCATTATCCACAACACCAAAGGCAAAGTCCTTGTCATCCTGGGCATAATGTGCATGAGAAGAGGCATTTGAATTTTCAGCAAGTGCCACAAAATTACTGTTTGTAGTCCCCCTCTTCTTCTCATTAGCAATCCTCTTCTGACACTCGGCAATGTAATGACCAGGCTTTTTGCAATAGTTACATTTACCCTTTTTCTTAGAGGTGGGACTTGCCTGAGAACTTGCATTTGCCTCACTTTTGGGCTGAAATCCATTGCTGTTTTTTTTGTGAAAGTATCCTCCTTTTGACTGAAATTTGCCCTTTCCCTGCATAGCAAGATCTTGCTCACCTTGGCGAGATGAATGAGCAAAATTAGAGGTTCTTTCCTCTTCTTGCAGGAGCAGCCCTACCAACTCATCAAATGAGACAGGTGCAGCTCTAAGCATGATAGACAAAGAGGTAACAAAAGTGCCAAATGACGAAGCCAGGCTATTGAGAGTGATAGTGACCAACTTTCTATCTTCTATCTCCTCATCAACGCCTGCTAATTGATCTCTAAGATCAGTAATCTTAGCAATATGCTCTGCAATTGTTTGCCCTTCTTCCATCTTCAACTCCTTGAGTTGATTTGTTAAAGCTAGCACTCTAGCTTCATTTTTGACCTGATACATAGATGCCAGTTTAGCCCAAGCATCTTTAGCATACCTGTAGGACTTGATAGTAGACATAATGTGCCTCTTCACTGAGAGGGATATCAAAGATAAAGCCTGGGCATTTCTTCTATCAAACCTCCTTTGCTCCTCCAATAGAGCAGGAGTAGGAGCTGTGGATGTAGATGTGATGGATGAAGATGAACTAGTTGTAGCAGTAGCTGGCCTAGTTTCATCACCACTCACAATGTCCCACAAGCCCTTGCCAACCAAAATATTGCGGAGCATAAATGACCACAAGGCATAGTTTGATCCTTCCAATTTATCCCCTTCAGTGATAGTGCCAAAGCTTTCAGAAAGAGACATTTTTCCTTGACAAATAACTGACACGAAGATTTGGTGTCCAAGAAGCAGGAAAAGAGTGCTGAAGCAAATCGATTTGAAGTAGGAGCTTTCGAGGTGGATGTCAGTTTGATTCGGGGCTGGAAATTGCTGAGAAGAGCACCAATGTAGCAGTAGATGAACTCGTATTGAAGAAGATGGCTGCTGCTGCTGAGAAAAGCATCAATGCAACTATAGGAGACTATTGTAGGCAATAAAAATAGCAAGAGGAGATGCCGAAAAGTGCTGGAAATCAGGGCGACCTGAAGTAGAAGCCCCCGGGCTCAAGGGCGACCTCGAAAAGAGGGGTGAAGTGAAGGCGACCTGATCTGAAGCTGTCCGGGCTGAAGTCTGAGTGAAAACGAGCTGAAAATCAGCAGCATTGGTTTTCGACCAAAGGGTGACATTCTTTGAAGGGTGGGATGCTCCCCAAGCTTGGGGGAGATTTGGCGCATCTGCTTCTTAATTCTTGTTGCAGACACATCAAAACCAGTGGAGAAGTTCCATCTCAAAGCGAGCCCCGATACTGAAGACGCGTTGATTCGTTCTCCACATCCTACAGCACTCCTGTGGTTGAGGAGTCCACCTCCATGGTTTATCCACTGAAGAGATCAAAGCAGCAGTTCAGGCATAACAAACAATTTATGGATCACTCTATTGCAAATCCGTCCTAAGATATACGAACTTCAGTAGACAGTGGAGCGTTCTAGCGTTAATTAGCATGGCTGCCTGACAGACTCTTGAACATAAAGCCAAAATAATTTAGAGTATTGCTAGAACGATTTATTGGTGCAGATTACGTTCGTTCTTGCTGCAGTGGGAGTCCTATTCATTATGTAAACTGCTGTAGCAACTACTTCAGCCCAATTATTATCTAGTAGGTCTTTTTCATTTAGCATGGCCCGAGATACCTCTCCAATATGCCTGTTTTTCCTTTCTGCAAGTCCATTTTGCTGTGGGGTATGACTGCATGAATATTATTGCTTTATGCCATGCTCCTTCAAGAACCTTGCAAACTCATTTGAGATTTCCCAAGAGGATGGGCTTTTACACTTTTAGCTTTCTAGAGCTTCTAAAAGTTGATTCGCATGCTTTTTGGGCTAGAATCTTTGCTTTTAGGGTCTTTCGCTGGCTATTAACCCTGTGGGGCCCTCCATATGTGGGCATCACCTCCTCTTGGTGCTTTTTGTTTCCTAGATCAATGGAAGAAGAATTTAAGTAATTAATTAGGAAATTGTTATTAACTTAAAAGAAATAAAAAAGGGGAATGTAGCAAAAAGGATTCACTAAGGGGTTTTTTTTTTTTAAAAAACGAGGTAGATAGGAAAAGAGGGGGAAATTTTAGTAAATAAAGAATTAAAATAGGAATTTGATTTGCAGGCCTGTTTCTTTTTCAACCATAGCTTTAAAAGCTTTGAAATGTCCAAACACTTCACTTTTCTTTTTCATAAAATACACCCAAACTTTTCTACTGTAGTCATTAATAAAAGTGACAAAATAATGATAGCCTCCAATAGATGTAGCTTTAGTAGTCCACACGTCAGAGTGGATTAATTCCAATGGCTTCTTACTCTCTTGAACATGTCTAGGAAATGGTTTCCTTGCCTGTTTTCCAAATTGACAGGCTTCACATAACTTATGCATTTCTGCAACCTTGAATTTATGCAATCCTGCAACAATATTTTGGGCGTGCATTGATTTAAGTCGTTGTACATTAACATGACCAATGCATTTATGCCAGATATCAATATCTGCAACTACACGGGTCCCATGTGCAAACATTACTACACTCAATTCAGGCATGTTTGCATCCAACATAAACATCTTGCCCTTCTTCTTTCCTTTTACTATCAAGCGACTGTTATTTTTCATATCCTCAACAAAGCATCCATGAGGATTAAATCTGACCTACAAGCCTTGCTCAACCATTTGACCAATAGAAACCAGGTTCTTGGTGATATTCAGGACATGAAATACATCAGACAAATATTTCTTTTTCCCATCCTGCATAGACAAAGGAATTTTATCAATCTGCACAATAGGATGTACAGTATCATCACTTGTCTCCACAAATTTTGCAAGACCTATCATGTGGTTTAACGCACCTGAATCAACATACCACACATCATTGCTTTCTTCTGCACTTGTCACATAATTGGTCATGTGTTGCACCATGAACAGATGCTCATTTCTATCATCACCCTGTCTACTAGAAGATGCATAATTCCCTTGCTGCAATTTTCCATTCATGATGTCATTCTGCTTTTTATACCAGTCTTTAGCCATATGACCCATTTTACCACAGTAGTAGCATTCAACATTGCTGTTTGCATTTTGGCCTCTCTACCATCCACCATTTTCCACTTGCATATTTCTCCCAAAACTTAATGTAATCCTTTATCCCTGATATTACTTGCAAGTGATCTCTCACAAATGCAGCCATTGGCAGTATATCCAGACAACCTGTTGGCAACAATGATCGACCCTTACTATCTTTCTTCCATAGCTCAATTCCTACTTCAATGGGCATCCAATTCGGTGATTTTGGATGCACCTTGTACTGCATCATTGATCTATCACCTTGCATGTAAAATCAAAATTGTAATGGCTTTGCATGTCCAACTAGCATTTCTTGCCCATCACATAGGTAGCCATCCACATAATCCTTGAAGTTATGAACCCGTGTAAGAACAAATGGTGCCGGTGAAGATGATGTACATTTTTTGAATGTATCCATCAGATGCGGGAAAGTGAATGTTTTTCCCTCCCGCAAGCTCTGAGAAAACCTATTGAACATTGCATCAATGTCCTCATGTGTGTGCCCTACCATCAAGAAGCCCAATTGAATTGTCTTGAAAATGCACCTTGCTACAAGAAGAGAAAGGTATGCAAACAAGTATCTATTTTTGTTCTCAGACCCACAATTATCTAGTTGGAGTAGCAAGTTCTCTCGCAACTTTTGGAATGGTGGCTCAATAGCAACACTCCCCTCTAAAGAGGGTGGGTTTTCTCTTGTATTTGATGGAAAAAAATTCATACATGTGTCTGTAGCCCTTGCAATGGAAGTTGTCATGGCCTCCGTGATAGACTTCGGGTCACTTTCTGATACAGTTTCTAGATTTGCATTTGTGATCATGACATCTACATTTTCAGACAAGCTAGCTCCACTTGTGGAAACATGTGCACCTTTAGAACTGTAATGGGAGTCCAAAGCGTTTCTTGAACATAGAGCATTCAAAAGGCGAGCATTGCTTCTGGGAATCCCATTGGTAGCAAGGTCTCCAAGGTCATGCATATCCATCCTCTTGAGGTTGCGCAAACAAATTGAGAGCGATCCAGTCGTCAGGTTCGGATCAGATGGCCACAAACCATTGAGGGTGAAGTGTCCATAATGACCGTTTCCATGCCCATGGGTAATCATTCCAATGAGTGAAACCTGTAATTGCCATGCAGAATCGGTGTCCTTGGACCTCACCCGAAGTCTTGGAATTGCCAACTTTTTTGGTCCATCTTATCATGGATTATGCATGCATACTTTTTTGGATCCATCTCAGAGTACCTACGCCATGCATAGTATAAGTTCCTACAACTTTGTTGCTGTGTATCATATGCATCTTTCTCTCTTCCATCAATGAATTGCATTCATCTTGACTTTTTGTGGCTGCCAATTGAGCCTTAATTCGGCTGCACAAGCTACATTTAGAGAATTCACTCGTCTTAGAAAGCGCTACATTTTTTAAGTCTGATTTCCAAATCCTGCCAAATGTGGATGTGGATAGGCTCTGATAACCACGTTGATTAAGTGAAGTGTTGACCTCATGTAGGATGTCTATCTTCTTATACACTTTAGGTATCACTTGCTATGTCTCTCTAGAACCATCCTGCATGGTTCTACTCTTGTGAGGCATATGCTCTGTGCTATTATCCACAAAGTGTTGAATGAGAGCCCTTCCCATACCTATGTGCTCCCTGCTCCTCCTCATAATCCCTGAATTGACATGCACATATCGCTGTACACCACTCTCAAATTGCTCCCTGTATCGATAAAATGATGTCCTTGGAATTCCATGCATCTCATACCATGCTCTACAATAGACATCCGGACCGTTTATCTTGAAGTTGTAGCATATCCTCCCTGCATAGTCATGATGCCAAGCCGTTGACAACACATCATATATAAAGTTTCTACGAGACTCCAGGGAGCTGCTCCAAAAGTTCTTCCTTAGATTCATTAAGAGATCTCGCTCTGCATGTTGGCAACACCTACTCCCACAACAATCGATGGAAGAAACCTGCTGCACCGAATCTAGTGACATTTTGTACATTGGTGTTGGAGGGTCTCTTTGTTTAGGCACCCTGTTAATGAAAGTGTACCTTCTTTTCTTTGATGTTGTCTAATTTGTTCTTTCTTTTCAATACCCACACCAATGCAATATTTACCCAATAGGTCAAAGTTTATAGAATCTCCCGGGAAAACATATAAGATCACACCTTCCCCCACGGTCTTTGTTTTGCTCTCATCCCATAAGACAACCTTTTTCTCTTTCCAAGATTCATGAATGAAATTGTCAGTTTCCAATGAAGAAACTAGCATTGCCTCAACATAAGGTCGCTTAGGCTCACTTGGTGCAGCTTCTTCAGTTACCGCATCATCTAAAGAATCACCAACATGTTTTAGAGAGCCCTTAGGCCACTTGACAACACTCCAACTTGCCTCACCAACAAGCACTGCATCCATAGTGGGAAATGGGAAGAGCATTTCACTATTGATAGACTTCTCCACTATCATCGATACATTTTCTGTCCCAATATTCACACCACTATAGTAGGCCTCCGGATCTATTGCACACACTCCACCAATTCCAACCACTTCATTCCCCACCATCATCATGACCTTGTCCCTACTTCTAATAGCCATCCCCTGTCATTACGATTACAGAGAATTAATTATGAACAAATAACAACCAAAGAATTTCATAAGACCATCAAATATGTCCTTCTAGAGGGGAAGAATGGCATTGGTGCAAATCTCTAGAATGCATGAATGAGTCTATACAAAATTTTCATGAAAGAATGAATTATTTCCCTAAAAATTTTAGCAATTTGATAAAACTTTTTCTAAAGCATGAATTATTTTCACCATCGTCATGACCTGATTCATGCATCTGATAGTAGCCATCCCCTCTCATTACGATGACAGGAAATTGATTATGAACAAACTACAACCAAAGAATTTCATAAGACCGACAAAGTTGTCCTTGTAGTGGAGGGATAATGGCACCAGTGCCATTCTCCATGTGGGATTGTGGAGAATGGCATTGGTGCCATTCTCCATGTGAATTCGGCTTTCCTATGGAGAATTGCATATCCCATCTTTGAAAAGGGGAATGGCACCAGTGCCATTATCCCCATGCATTGACTTGAGAAAAACATTTGTCTTCATAAGAGGAGAATAGACTAGTGCCATTCTTCCTTTGGAAGACAAAATTTTGACTTGGGACTTGCCTTGGGAGAATGCCAATGGTGCCATGCTCCCTTTGCAAAGCCAAAATTTTATATTAGGACATTGCAATGGGAGAATGGCACTAGTGCCATTCTCCCTTTATGAAGGCAAACTTTGAATCAAGACATTGCATTGGGAGACTGGCACTCATGCCATTTTCCCTTTGCAAAGCCAAGATTCTGAATCGTGACATTGCAATGGGAGAATGGCACTAGTGCCATACTGTCTTTGTGAAGTAGAAATTTTGAATCACGACATTGCATGGGGAGAATGGCACATCCAAAGTTTTGAATCGGGACATTGCAATGGAAGAATGGCAGTGGTGCAAATTTAAAATTTAAAAATTTTGGCTTTGTAATAGGAAAATGGAGAATGGCGCTAGTGCCATTCTCCCATTGGAAATGGAGAATGGCACTAGTGCCATTCTCCCAATGGAATGTCCTGATTCAAAATTTTGGCTTCACAAAGGTAGAAGGGCACCACTGCCATTCTCCCATTGGAATTAGTGGAATGTCAATCTATAGGTTTAGTTTGTCTAGATTACCACTAGCGGAGAATGGCAGTGATGCCAATCTCATGGTGGAAACTACATAATGACACTGAGATCATCAAACTCACATGTGGAATGGAATCAGACACTAGTCTCCTATGATCACAGTCTTCGATCTGTAGAGTTCATATGGATTTTTATCAATCTCTGTGGAGAATGGCAGTGGTGCCAATCTCATACCATGACCTGAAAACATGCACAAGGAACCCTAAACTCACATGTGCATTTGCACTTTTGCCATTATCCTACTATAGCCAATAAAATTAGTGGAATGTCAATCTATAGGTTTAGTTTGTCTAGATTACCACTAGGGGAGAATGGTAGTGATGCCAATCTCATGCTAGCAACTATAGAATGGAATCGGGCACTCACTGGTGCCATTCTCCCAATGCAATACCCTGATTCATATTTTCATTGGTGCCATTTTGACTCTGTGAAGCCAAAACTTTGAATCTGGGAGAATGGCACTAGTTCCATTTCCCCTTTGCACAGCCAAGATTTGAATTGGGAAATCACAATGGGAGAATGGCACTGGTGCCATTCCCCCTTTGCAAAGCCAAAGTTTTGAATTGGGACATTGCAATGGGAGAATAGGGAAAATATGTTAAATAAAAGAAATGCATAGTTTAGATATGTTAAATAGAATAAATTCATAGGTTAAGTATGTTAAACAAAATATATGCATAGGCTAAATAAAAGAAATATGTTAAATAAAAGAAATGCATAGGTTAAGTATGTTAAACAAGATATATGCATAGGCTAAATAAAAGAAATATGTTAAATAAAAGACAAGCATAAGCTAAATACTTGATCGATATTACTTTAGTTGTGTGAGTTCTTTCATGTTAGCTTAGAAATGCTTTGGAAGCTTCCAAAGTAAAGGTCCAATAAAAGTAAAATTTTAAGTTGCAGACTGAATTAGTTGATGAGCGTCTGATTTTTCTCTACATTTAACAAAAAATATCAGCTTTGGAAGCATTAGATCGCAAGCGTAGGTTAAAATAAAAGGAGTGCATAGGTGGAAGAAAAGGAGCGGCATAGATTATATAGGTGGAAGAAAAATAGTGGCATAGATTAAATAGCTGAAAGAAAAGCGTCAGGGGGACCTTTTGTGACCCCAAAATATCCCTTGATGCTTTTAATTATACTTTTAAAATTGCATTCAAAATCGATTCAGATATTATAAAACATTAATAGCATTAGAAATAGATCCAAAAGACAAACTTGGTGTAGATGAACTACTACTACCCATGGTCTAGACATCTAGATGCACAATATGCTAAGATAATGTATAGAAAAGGAGCGGATGAAGGGAAGAAAAGGAGCTTCATAGATTAAATAGCTTCACACACCAAACACTATTTGTGTGTGGGATGGAGATGGCATAGAACTGCTCCAAAAGATTTTCTACAAGAATATACCAAACTCTTGCTTTCTTTGTGGGTTGGGTAGACACTTTATTAAGGAATGTCCCTCCTAGAATAGTCATATAAAGGAAAAAGAAGAGGAATAGTCATATAAAGGAAAAAGAAGAGGGAAAAGAATAGTCAAGACAAATTTTCATTCCTAAGTGTATACATTCAAGGAACATTAAACGACCTAAAACCACAAAATTTTAGAAGATGGTTGTGTGCTAGAGTACTCAATCCTAATTTCTTATCTCTTCATAGAAAGTCAAAGTAGGAGGCCTAAAAATAAGGTGGCAACTTAACTAGATTGATGACAAAGAGAGTGTGGGTCTATATAGAGCACAAAGAGGGTAGAGGGGGCACAGCTTTGGGCATTGCTAAGCACCTAGTTCAAGAAATAGGGGGGTTCTAACCAGCTTTTATTGCAATGCAGTAGGAATAGAATTCATTAACCCCTACCTAGTGTGTCAAATGTTTTTAGTCTATGCACCTAACTCCGCAAGAGATAGAGCACTCCTTTGGAGTGGTAAGATTCTTCTTAAGACAATACTATTCTTTTGGGAGATTTTAATATGGTCAAAGGCAGAAGGGATAGATGGAAAAAAATAGGTAATGTCATAAGGCGGAGTGAGTTCACCACTTGAATAGCCTCAAGGATCAAGATGTCTTAATTGATACCTAAGAGGACACGTCTTCACCTAGACAAAATTTAGATAGGTCATTTCCACAGAAAAGCTCAGTTGGATAGAGCTTATTTCTTTAGAAGGATTTTGGCTGACACCACTACTTTAACGTCCCTCTTGTTCTCTGATCATAAGCCAATTTTAATATCCCTTGAGAAGGGTGTAGGGAGGATTCTTAGATCCTAGTTTAATGACAGTGATTTTAATAGGTTACATTAAAAAAAAGTGCATAGGTAGGATAGGTTAAATATATTAAACTTGTTAAATTTGTTTTTTAATGAAATTCCAGTGATCATAGGAGAATGGTGTTCGATTCCAATCCACACGTGAGTTTGATGATCTTAGTGTCATTGTGTAGGTGCTTGCATGAGATTGGCATCACTGCCATTCTCCACTAGTGGTAATCTAGACAAACTAAACCTATAGATTGACATTCCACTAATTTTATTGGCTACAGTAGGATAATGGCAAAAGTGCCAATGCACATGTGAGTTTAGGATTCCTTGTGCATGTTTTAGAGAATGGCACCACTGCCATTCTCCACCGGTGGAACATAGAAGAATGCACATGTGAGTTTAGGCTTCTCAGTGCCATTTTCTAGGGACCAATAAGAGATTGGCACCACTGCCATTCTCCCTTGGTATAGTTGTTTACGCTAATATTCTAGGAGGGGTATTCCAGTGATCATAGGAGAATGGTGCCAGGTTCCAATACACATGTGAGTTTGGGGATCTAAGTTCCATTATGTAGATCCCAGTGGAAATCTACACAAACTCAACATGTAGATTGGCATTCCATTGATTTTATTGGTAGTGTATCATTGATATTTTTTATTTTGGTACCAAATCTTACACATAAATCTTGACCAGTGTTCCAAGTCTTTCAATTTATCTCAAGGGATATTGGCACTAGTGCCACTCTCAAGGACTTCTTATGAGGTCTTGGAGAATGGCACTGGTGCCATTCTCCATTTAAAATTAGAATTTCAATCTCTAAATTTGCCATTCAATCATGAAAATCAAAATTGAGATTGAAGTTTAACTTGAAATCAAAATTTGAAAACTAGAATTTCGGTTTTGAAATACAATTTCAAACAGAATAATTTCAATTTGAAATACAAATTGAAATTAAAAATATCAATATGAATTTGAATTTAAATTTAATATTGGAGAGAATGGCATAAGTGCCACTCTATATATCCAAAATTCAAAAGGAAACAATGGTGGGAAGAGCTATATTTCAAAATTTTATTTATCTCAAGGGATATTGGCACTAGTGCCACTCTCAAGGACTTCTTATGAGGTCTTGGAGAATGGCACTGGTGCCATTCTCCATTTAAAATTAGAATTTCAATCTCTAAATTTGCCATTCAATCATGAAAATCAAAATTGAGATTGAAGTTTAACTTGAAATCAAAATTTGAAAACTAGAATTTCGGTTTTGAAATACAATTTCAAACAGAATAATTTCAATTTGAAATACAAATTGAAATTAAAAATATCAATATGAATTTGAATTTAAATTTAATATTGGAGAGAATGGCATAAGTGCCACTCTATATATCCAAAATTCAAAAGGAAACAATGGTGGGAAGAGCTATATTTCAAAATTTTATTTATCTCAAGGGATATTGGCACTAGTGCCACTCTCAAGGACTTCTTATGAGGTCTTGGAGAATGGCACTGGTGCCATTCTCCATTTAAAATTAGAATTTCAATCTCTAAATTTGCCATTCAATCATGAAAATCAAAATTGAGATTGAAGTTTAACTTGAAATCGAAATTTGAAAACTAGAATTTAGGATTTGAAATACAATTTGAAACAGAATAATTCAATTTGAAATACAAATTGAAATTAAAATTATCAATATGAATTTGAATTTAAATTTAATATTGGAGAGAATGGCATAAGTGCCACTCTATATATCCAAAATTCAAAAGGGAACAATGGCAGGAAGAGCTATATTTCAAAATTTGAATTATTTAGTAGTTTCAAACTATCACTTTTAACTTTCAAATCTACATTTTAGACAAATCAAGACTTTTCTCTCATTTCAATTGATGCCTTTCCCTCATTCACTTTCTATTCATTCCAAATAAATCATTTCAATTTAGCAGAATTGGAGAGGAGTCTCAGAGTCTCAGAGTTTTACTCACCATAGAATTGAGGAGCTCGAGATGGTTGTAGTGTCGCACAGAGAGTCTTGAGGCAGGGGCAGAATTGAGGAGGTCGCACGGAGCTTGATGGTCAGCTGAGCATAGGCAAAGCTTATGTTTGTGCATCCATAAATTCACCGTGACTTCTAGCATGACAAACCACATTTATCCAGCCGATGCATGTCAGAAATGACAAAATTCTAGACAGCAACCACTGGCTCGACAACCTAAATTCCATCGGAGCCTCGAAGTTAATGGAGCTAGAAGGAAACACAACAACTGATGCTCAATCAATTCGATAGCATGAGAAATGTTCTGATTTTTGGCTTTCTTTCTTGCAATTTGGCTTCCTCCTCCACCACCGACACAACAAGATAAGAGGAGGGTTGCGTAGATAGAGATGGAACACTCTTGGAAGCCATCGGATGATTATTGTTGTTGAAAGAAAGAGAGAAGAGAGATACCCTGATTTTGGGTGATGAAATGCCAATAGTGGAGAATGGCACTGGTGCCAATCTCATACCAAGACCTTAAAAATGGCACAAGGAATGCTAAACTCACATGTGCATTGGAACTTTTGCCATTATACTACTGCAGCTAATAAAATTTGTGGAATGTCAATCTATAGGTTTACTTTATCTAGACTGCCACCAGTGGAGAATTGAAATGATGCCAATCTCATGCAGGCAACTACATAATGACACTGAGATCCTCAAACTCACATGTGGATTGGAATCGGGCACCATTCTCCTATGATCTTTGGAATACCCCTCCTAGAATATTAGGGTAAACATTTGTACAAGTGGAGAATGGCAGTGGTGCCAATCTCTTATTAAGCCCTAGAAAATGGCACTGTGAAGCCTAAACTCACATGTGCAGCCAATAAAATTAGTGGAATGTCAATCTATAGGTTTAGTTTGTCTAGATTACCACTAGTGGAGAAGCCTAAACTCATATGTGTAGTCTTCTATGTAGTGATCACTGTCTCCGCTGTGTAGATATCATATGGAATTGTGTCAATCTCTATGGAGAATGCCACCTCTGGAGAATGGCAGTGGTGCTAATCTCATACCATGACCTGAAAGCATGCACAAGGAATCCTAAACTCACATGTGCATTGGCACTACCACTAGTGGAGAATGGCAGTGATGCCAATCTCATGCTGGCAACTACATAATGACACTGAGATCGTCAAACTCCCATGTGGAATGGAATCAGACACCACTCTCCTATGATCACTAGAATACCCCTCCTAGAATAGTACGGTAAACATTTGTACAAGTGGAGGATGGCAGTGGTGCTAATCTCTTATTAGGCCCTAGAAAATGGCATTGAGAAGCCTAAACTCACATGTGCATTCTTCCATGTAGTGATCACAGTATCCGCTGTGTAGAGATCAGATGGAATTGTGTCAATCTCTATGGAAAATGCCACCAGTGGAGAATGGCAGTGGTGCCAATCTCATACCATGACCTGAAAACATGCACAAGGAAACCTAAACTCACATGTGCATTGGCACTTTTGCCATTATCCTACTGCAGCCAATAAAATTAGTGGAATGTCAATCTATAGGTTTAGTTTGTCTAGATTACCACTAGTGGAGAATGGCAGTGATGCCAATCTCATGCTGGCAACTACATGATGACACTGAGATCATCAAACTCACATGTGGAATGGAATCAGACACCACTCTCCTATGATCACTGAAATACCCCTTGTATAATAGTAAGGTAAACATTTGTACATGTGGAGAATGGCAGTGGTGCCAATCTTTTATTAGGCCCTAAGAAATGGCATTGAGAAGCCTAAACTCACATGTACATTCTTCTATGTAGTGATCACTGTCTCTATTGTGTAGAGATCATATCGAATTGTGTCAATCTCTATGGAGAATGCCATCAGTGGAGAATGGCAGTGGTGCCAATGTCATACCATGACCTGAAAACATGCACAAGGAATACTAAACTCACATGTGCATTGGCACTTTTGCCATTATCCTACTGCAGCCAATAAAATTAGTGGAATGTCAATCTTTAGGTTTAGAAAAATTGTCTAGGCTACCACTAGTGGAGAATGGCAGTGATGCCAATCTCATGCTTGCCTAAGAAATGGCATTGAGAATCCTAAACTCACATGTGCATTCTTCTATGTAGTGATCATTGTCTCCACTGTGTAGAGATCATATGGAATTGTGTCAATCTCGTATTAGGCCCTGGAATGTCAATCCATAGGTTTAGTTTGTCTAGACTGCCACTAGTGGAGAATGGGAATGATGCCAATCTCATGCAAGCACCTACACAATGACACTAAGATCATCAAACTCACGTGTGGATTGGAATCGGACACCATTCTCCCATGAATACTGGAATACCCCTCCTAGAATAGTAGGGTAAACATTTGTACAAGTGGAGAATGGTAGTGGTGCCAATCTTTTATTAGGCCTTAATAATGGCATTGAGAAGCCTAAACTCACATGTGCATTCTTCTATGTAGTGATCACTGTCTCCACTGTATAGAGATCATATGGATTTGTGTCAATCTGTGTGGAGAATGCCACCAGTGGAGAATGGCAATGATGCCATTCTCATACCATGACGTGAAAACATGCACAAGGAATCCTAAACTCACATGTGCATTTGCACTTTTGCCATTATCCTATTGCCATTCCCTGCTAGTGGTAATGTGCATTCTTCTATGTAGTGATCATTGTCTCAGCTATGTAGAGATCATATGGAATTATGTCAATCTCTGTGGAGAATGCCACCAGTGGAGAATGGCAGTGGTGCCAATATCATACCATGACCTAAAAACATGCACAAGGAATCCTAAACTCACATGTGCATTGGCACTTTTGCCATTATCCTACTTTAGCCAATAATATTAGTGGAATGTCAATCTATAGGTTTAGTTTGTCTAGATTACTAGTAGCAAATAATGGCAGTGATGCCAATCTCATGCTTGCCCTAAAAAATGGCATTGAGAATCCTAAACTCACATGTGCATTCTTCTCTGTAGTGATCATTGTCTTCGATGTGTAGAGATCATATGGAATTGTGTCAATGTGTTATTAGGCCCTGGAATGTCAATCTATAGGTTTAGTTTTTCTAGACTACCACTATTGGGGAATGGCAGTGATGCCATTATACTGGCAACTATATAATGATATTGAGATCATCAAACTCACATTTGGATTGGAATCGGACACCGCTCTCCTATGATCACTAGAATACCCCTCCTAGAATAGTAGGGTAAACATTTGTACAAGTGGAGAATGGCAGTGGTGCCAATCTCATATTAGGCTCTAGAAAATGGCTTTGAGAAGCCTAAACTCACATGTGCATTCTTTTATGTAGTGATCATAGTCTCTGCTATGTAGAGATCATATGGAATTGTGTCAATCTCTGTGGAGAATGCCACCAGTGGAGAATGGCAGTGGTGCCAATCTCATACCATGACCTGAAAACATGCACAAGGAATCCTAAACTCACATGTGCATTGGCACTTTTGCCATTATCCTACTGCCGCCAATAAAATTAGTGGAATGTCAATCTATAGGTTTAGTTTGTCTAGACTGCCACTAGTGGCAAATGCCAGTGATGCCAATCTCATGCTGGCAACTATATAATGACACTAAGATCATCAAACTCACATGTGAAATGGAATCGGACACCACTCTCCTATGATCACTGAAAAAACCCTCCTAGAATAGTAGGGTAAACATTTATACAAGTGGAGAATGGCAGTGGTGCCAATCTCTTATTAGGCCCTAAGAAATGACATTGAGAAGCCTAAACTCACATGTATAGAGATCATATGGATTTGTGTCAAAATCTGTGGAGAATGCCACCAGTGGAGAATGGCAATGATGCCAATCTCATACCATGACCTGAAAACATGCACAAGGAATCCTAGACTCACATGTGCATTCTTTTATGTAGTGATCATTGTCTCCGCTATGTAGAGATCATATGGAATTGTGTCAATCTCTGTGGAGAATGCCACCAGTGGAGAATGGTAGTGGTTCCAATCTCATACCATGACCTGAAAACATGCACAAGGAATCCTAAACTCTCATGTGCATTCTTCTATGTAGTGATCACTGTCTCTGCTGTGTAGAGATCATATGGAATTGTGTCAATCTCTATGGAGAATGCCACCAATGGAGAATGGCAGTGCTTTCAATCTCATACAATGACCTGAAAACATGCACAAGGAATCCTTAACTGTCATGTGCATTTGCACTTTTGCCATTATCCTACTGCAGCCAATAAAATTAGTGGAATGTCAATCTATAGGTTTAGTTTGTCTAGATTACCACTAGTGGAGAATGGTAGTGATGCCAATCTCATGCTGGCAACTACATAATGTCACTGAGAGCATCAAACTCATATGTGGAATGGAATCGGACAGCACTCTCCTATGATCACTGGAATACCCCTCCTAGAATAGTAGGGTAAACATTTGTACAAGTGGAGAATGGCAGTGGTGGCAATCTCTTCTTGGGCCCTAGGAAATGGCATTGAGAAGCCTAAACTCACATGTGCATTCTTCTATGTAGTGATCAATGTCTTTGCTGTGTAGAGATCATATGGAATTGTGTCAATGTCTGTGGAGAATGCCACCAGTGGAGAATGGCAGTGGTGCCAATATCATACCATGACCTGAAAATATGCACAAGGAATCCTACACTCATATGTGCATTGGCACTTTTCCCATTATCCTATTGCAGCCAATAAAATTAGTGGAATGTCAATCTATAGGTTTAGTTTATCTAGATTACCACTAGCGGAGAATCGCAGTGATGCCAATCTCATGCTTGCCCTAAGAAATGGCATTGAGAATCCTAAACTCACATGTGCATTCTTCTATGTAGTGATCACTATCTCCGCTATGTAGAGATCATATGGAATTATGTCAATCTCATATTATGTCCTGGAATGTCAATTTATAGGTTTAGTTTGTCTAGACTACCACTAGTGGGGAATGGCAGTGATGCCAATCTCATGCTAGTAACTATATAATGACATTGAGATCATCAAACTCACATTTGGATTGGAATCGTACACCACTCTCCTATGATCACTGGAATAGCCCTCTTAGAATAGTAGGGTAAACATTTGTACAAGTGGAGAATGGAAGTGGTGCCAATCTCTTATTAGGCCCTAAGAAATGGCATTGAGGAGCCTAAACTCACATGTGCATTCTTCTATGTAGTGATCACAGTCTCCGCTGTGTAGAGATCATATGGAATTGTGTCAATCTCTGTGAAGAATGCCACCCGTGGAGAATGGTAGTGGTGCCAATCTCATACCATGACCTGAAAACATGCACAAGGAATCCTAAACTCACATGTGCATTGGCACTTTTGCCATTATCCTACTGCAGCCAATAAAATTAGTGGAATGTCAATCTATAGGTTTAGTTTTTCTAGATTACCACTAGCAGAGAATGGCAGTGATGCCAATATCATGCTGCCAACTACATAATGATATTGAGATCATCAAACTCACATGTGGAATGGAATCGGACACCACTCTCCTATGATCACTGGAATACCCCTCCTACAATAGTAGGGCAAACATTTGTACAAGTGGAGAATGGCAGTGGTGCCAATCTCTTATTAGGCCCTAAGAAATGGCATTGAGAAGACTAAACTCACATGTGCAAAGATGATATGGATTTCTGTCAATCTTTGTGGAGAATGCCACCAGTGGAGAATGGCAGTAATGCCAATCTCATACCATGACCTGTAAACATGCACAAGGAATCCTAAACTCACATGTTCATTCTTCTATGTAGTGATCACTGTCTACGCTATGTAGAGATCATATGGAATTGATCAATCTCTATGGAGACTCCACCAGTCGAGAATGGTAGTGGTGCCAATCTCATACCATGACCTAAAAACATGCACAAGGAATCCTAAACTCAATGTGCATTCTTCTATGTAGTGATCACTGTCTCCACTGTGTAGATAGCATATGGAATTGTGTCAATCTCTATGGAGAATGTCACCAATGGAGAATGGTAGGGGTGCCAATCTCATACCATGACCTGAAAACATGCACAAGGAATCCTAAACTCACATGTGCATTCTTCTATGTAGTGATCACTGTCTCCACTATGTAGAGATCATATGGAATTGTCTCAATCTTTGAGATCATCAAACTCACATAGGGAATGGAATAGGACACCACTCTCCTATGATCACTGGAATACCCCTCCTAGAATAGTAGGGTAAACATTTGTACAAGTGGAGAGTGGCAGTGGTGCCAATCTCTTATTAGGCCCTAAGAAATGGCATTGAGAAGCCTAAACTCACATGTGTAGAGATCATATGGAATTGTGTTAATCTCTGTGGAGAATTCCACCAGTGGATAATGGCAGTGGTGCCAATGTCATACCATGACCTGAAAACATGCACAAGGAATCCTAAACTCACATGTGCATTCTTCTATGTAGTGATCACTGTCTCCGCTCTGTAGAGATCATATGGAATTTTATCAATCTCTATTCAGAATGCCACCAGTGGAGAATGGTAGTCGTGCCAATTTCATACCATGACCTCAAAACATGCACAAGGAATCCTAAACTTACATGTGCATTCTTCTATGTATGATCACTGTGTCCGCTGTGTAGATATCATATGGAATTGTGTTAATCTCTGTGGAGAATGCCACCAGTGGAGAATGGTAGTGGTGCCCATCTCATACCATGACCTGAAACCATGCACAAGGAATCCTAAATTTACATGTGCATTTTTCCATGTAGTGATCACTATCTCCACTGTGTAGAGATTATATGGAATTGTGTCAATCTTTGAGATCATCAAACTCACATGTGGAATGGAATAGGACACCACTCTCCTATTATCACTAGAATACCCCTCCTAGAATAGTACGGTAAACATTTGTACAAGTGGAGAATGGTAGTGGTGCCAATCTCTTATTAGGCCCTAAGAAATGGCATTGAGAAGCCTAAACTCATAGGTGCAGAGATCATATGGATTTGTGTCAATCTCTGTGGAGAATGCCACCAGTGGAGAATGGTAGTGGTGCCAATCTCATACCATGACCTAAAAACATGCACAAGGAATCCTAAACTCACATGTGCATTCTTCTATGTAGTGATCATTGTCTCCGGTGTGTAGAGATCATATGGAATTCTGTCAATCTCTGTGGAGAATGCCACTAGTGGAGAATGGCAGTGGTGGCAATCTCATACCATGACCTGAAAACATGCACAAGGAATCCTAGACTCACATGTGCATTTGCACTTTTGCCATCATCCTACTGCAGAGTGGGACCACGGCTTCAAGGCGGTACACCAATTGAAAAGGTGTGTTCCCTGTACTGACCTTGAATGTGGTTCTGTATGCCCATAAGGCTGCATTCAGTTTCTCTGCCCAATCAGAACACTGCAGTTCTACTACCTTGGTGAGGATATTGCATATGATTTTGTTTGTGGATTCTGCTAGTCCATTCCCTTGGGGGTAGTAGGGTGTGCTTTTTCTATGGATGACCATGAAGCCAGACAAGAGTTCTTGGATTACCTCATTGACAAAATGTGTGCCTCTATCCGACACAATTTCAATGGGGCATCCGAATCGGGTGATCACATGTTCGTATAAGAATCTTGTTGTGCTTTTGGCATCTGCCTTTCTCACTGCTTTAGCTTCAGCCCATTTTGTAAAGTAATCAGTGGCCACAATAATGTAGCGTGCCTATGTTCCTTTTGCTGCTAGATGTATGGGACCTACATAATCAATCCCCCATTTTTCAAATGGCTGTTGTGCAACAACTGTTGTTAGGGGATTGAAGTCTTTGTGTTGTGGTTTAATAGTTCGTTGGCAAACATCACAGCCTTTTACATATTCATAGGCATCTGCCCACAGTGTTGGCCACCAGTAGCCTGCGAGGAGAACTTTTCTTGCTGTGGCTTCCCCTTGGAAGTGTCCTCCTACAATGCCTTCATGGACTTCACTCAGGATTGGCAGGATCTCATGAGGAATTACACATCTTCTTAATATCTGGTCCTTGCCCATCTTGTACAGTTGTCCTGCAATGAGTTGATAGGGTGCAGCCTTTAGAATCAATTTTCTAGCATCTACTGCTTTCATGTCAGGGGGTGGTCTTCCTGCCATCAAGTACCCAATGATATCTCCACACCATTCTGAAACAGCATCTATTTGAAATAGTGGGGCATCTAGTAAGTCGTCTTCTACTCCAGTGGCTTCTTCTCCGGTCTTGACTCGAGACATGTGATCGGCAATGTAGTGTTGGGCACCTTTGCGGACCACGATTTTGAAGTTGAATTCTTGCAGCAAGAGGGGCCATCTGGTTATTCTACCTGTGGTACACGGACAGTTCACAAGATAAAGCAATGCTTGATGGTCGGTGTAGAAGACAAAATCATTTGCGAGTAGATAGTGCCGAAATTTCTTTACACTATACACCATTGCTAGGGCTTCTCTTTCTGTGGTTGTATAGTTGATCTCTGCATCATTGAGTCGACTGGCGAAGTAGACGGGGTAGTCTTTCTTATGTTCACCAGGTTGACAAAGCACACTCCCAATTGCATACTTGGATCCATCAGTATGAACATGAAAATCAATATCCCAATTGGGAGATATAAGGATGGGTGTTGTTATTAGGCGCTACTTTAAAAGCTCAAAGGCTTGGTCGCACTCTTCGATCCATAAGAACTCCACTAATAATTTGTAAAGTGGTCTAGCTATCATGGCATACCGCAATATAGATCTTCTATAATAGCCGGCATGTCCCATAAAGACTTGTACACCTTTGGAATTTGTTGGAGGCAATTCCATGATGATTTTGATTTTGTCCATGTCAGTTGCAATCCCATGTTGAGAGACGATGTGTCCCAAAACAACTCCGTTGGTGACCATGAACTGGCATTTTGTTGGATTTAGGGAGATGCCATACTCCCTGCATTTGATTAGTACTTCTTCCAGACATTTGAAGTGGTCCTGTTTGGTTGAATGGATGCACAAATCATCCAAGAACACCTATAAAAACTTATTCAAAAATGACTTGAAAGCTGTGAACATGACTCGCTGGAATGTGGCTGGGGCATTACAAAGGCCGAATGGCATGACTCTATATGCAAAAATACCCCATTCTGTAGCAAATGCAGTTTTTGATTGGTCTTGAGGAGCAATTTGCACTTGGTTATAGCCACTGAAGCCATCCAAGAAGCTATATATTTCGGATCCTGCCACCTTTTCCAACACTGTTTCTGTTAAGGGTAGGGGTAGTGATCCCTAATTGTGGCGGCATTCACATTTTTCAAGTTTATGCATATTCTAAGCTTCTTGTTGCATTTAGGCACAATGACAATGGGTGAAACCCAATCAGTGTGCTCTATCTCGTAGATGAATCCGGCATCTAGGAGTTTTTCCAGCTCGTCATAAACCATGGTGCCATATTTAGGATTTGTGCGATAAGGTCCACATACCTTAGGGCGAGCACCTTCCCTTATAGGGATCGTGTGAACTGCCACTTCTGGTGAAATTCCTTTCATCTCTTTGTATGACCATGCTAGGCAGTCACGGTATTCCATTAGGAGGTCTTTGAGTTTGCTTTCATCTTCTTGACGGAGATGTTTCCCAATGAAAACCAATTTTTCTTCCTCCCCTTCAAGGGCGAGGTTTATTGTGCATGTTTTTGCTGGTCCCTCATGGAGTTTCTCCAATGCTATCGGTTTCTTGAACTTTAGATTCTTTGATTGGTCTTGGCATTGCTATTGGTGCACTGCCACTTGTATAATTCTTAAAGTATTCCGGCACTTCTCGAAGATCGGCCTCTGATGGGGTTGAACTAGCCTGACATGTGTCATGTGTACTGGGTGGCATAGTTGCATTTAGTAATTTGTTAGGCTCTTCTTTTCTTTCTTTTTCTAAAGTCTCTTATCGAGCTTCATCCGCACATGTGGCTTATATTGCCGAAACTTCTTACGTTGGGAACTGTGGGGTAACTTTTCCACTGGTAAGGTGTTTCCAAGTAAGGGTTCATGTGTTGCACATACTCCTTCCAGTCCCTCAGGGGACCATTCAAGAGGTGGTGGTTTTGATTTTGAGGGGACTGCCTTTGCAAGATAAAATTTGACAATCTGTTTTTGGACTCGTTCGAATTCATTGAAGTGCTCGGCCTTGGCTTTTCTGCGATTTCCTCCTGCAGCTTTCTTGCGGGATCTTCTGCTGTTATGCAACTATGGAGGTTCAACTTTTGGGAGCTCAACTGCCATTAGAGCATGCAGAATGGCTAAGTCATTATCAAAGATTTGATCTTCAATTTCAGCATTCGCAGCCTCTGTTTCAAGGTCCCAAGAAAAATCTGAGTCATCATTGGTATGGGTACCTTCTTCAGGTTCATTATCCCATTTGAGGTCAGCCATAAAGAAAGACATCTCTAGATCGATTGGTTCTTCATGTGTCGGTGGAGGATCGACCTGTAGTGCGTTAACATCTATCTGTGAGAAAATGGGGTCTAATGAATGGCAGTTGTCGATGGTTGCCAATGTTTGTATCCAGTTATTGACATTGCTTTGTGAGTCACCTGCTATGGCCTGCTGTTGCAAGGGATCTGATTTGCTCGAGATTGTCGTGGAAGATGTGTCATTCAATGCTCTAGGAACAATTGATTTAATAGCTCTTGTCCCCACATTCACCCTGACTGCAGTGTCTCGATTCTGGATTGTCAATTTATCCGTTCCCCAGTCATGGAGGACTGATGCTTCCCATAACCAAGGACGTCCCAGTAAGATTTGATAGGATTTTTTGGGGAGATCCAAGATTGTGAATTGAAGGGAAAAGCGGACTCCTGCGATCTTTGTGGACATGCCATTCACTAGGCCCAAGGGTTTAGCCCGTGAATCATCGGCAAGGCGTATGTTGAAATTAGCCTTTTGCATTGGTGGGAGACCCCATTCTTCGTAAAGCTCCTTTGATAGGACATTGACACCTGCTCCACCATCCACTATGGCTTGGACTTCATTATATGCCTTGTGGATCAAAGGCACAGTGATATTGCGTATGTCATCTCTCTCACCCATCCGCACAGGGATATCTTCAATGTCATTCATAGGTGGATGGGGGTTTGCGAGTTCAATCCATCCTTTGAAACTCTCCCAGAGATTGGGACAATTCCGTAAGAGGATTTCGATGGGAATTGACACAGGGCAACTCAGGATGCTAGAGAGTGCAGCTCCTTCAAGTTGACGTGGTGGTACATTCTGTTGTGGAGTCTGTTGTTGGAACAAAGGCTCGAGTACAGTATCAATACTTTGTGGGGCCAAGTCATGGAGTGGGTCTTGAGCTTGTTTTTGAGCCTCAAATTGAGCTTGTTCATTTTGGACCCATTGCTGAAGTACCTGAAAACGAGCCTTCTCCACCTCTGCATTCGGGAATGGAGCTTCTTTTATTCGAGGCTCGGGAGTTGATGTGGATGAACTCGGCTGCTCATTGCTTGGCGGAGGTGGAGGCACTTGTTCTTTCTTTCTCAAAAGTCGCTTCAGTTGGATTGGAATGATAGGGTCCTTCGTGGCCTCTTTCTGTTGGCATGTAATTACATTGATAGGCTGTGACCTTAGACTTGCCAGACCTAGACTTTGATGGTCCACCCCAATGATGCCGATGGGGATGTCAGGCTTAACCTCTGTTTGTTCTGGGACCTTATTTTTCATGGGACAATCCATACAGGCATGTCCTATGCCACAATCTCTACAGAGTGGTTGGAAAGTGGCTGGGCTACCACGATGAGGGCACTCTGCGATCCTATGATTTTCTCCACAACCATAGCACTTGATTGGTGCTCGATATGTGTTGGGTCGCACTTGATTTGCATAGACTGGTATGAGACCCTCTGCACCTTCTACATAGTACACTGGGTACTCTGCTTCATACTCAAATAGCGAATCTACTTCCTCGGCTTGTAATTGATGTATGGGAACTGCCTGAGGAGCTGGATTTGGTGCTCTTGGATACGGTCGTGGATTTGGATTCCTGAGTAGTTGTGGGACTTGTGTCCGAATGGGAACAGGATTTAGCCTCGGAGCTGGTGGCGCTTGTGCAAGTGCCGGCGGTTGCCTGTATACTGGCATGGGTGCCGCTTGGTATTGTGGTGGTCGAGGCGGATTGTTGCGCATGTTGAAGATGCAACTGTTCTCATCATGGCCGCCGCCGACGCAGATATGGCACCACAACCGTGGCGGTGGATTTGCTTGTGCAGTGATCCTTGCTCTTAGGACTGGGCATTCATTTGCTGTATGATTTGCCAAGCAGTGTGGGCACCAGACATTTTCTCGCCGTGGATATGTTTGAGTTGGTGGCTGAGACAAGTGGAGTTTTTGATCCATGGCCTGCATCATATCTTCTTTCAGCTTGAAGGTCATGGCCTCTAGGCGATCTTCATTGGATGTTTCGGTAGTGTCCTTTGATTTACCTTTTTTCGAGCGTTTATCTCGTGTATTTGATCTGGCATCATCACTGCTAGTGTCTGAATCTGTCATGCCATCTTCGATGTCAATGGCTGCCGCATGAGCAGCACTGAATGTTTCATAGCTACTTATCTTTTTCATATCCTTGTGGATTTTCTTTCTTAGACCTGCTATGAACCATGCCGTGAGGTACTTTGCATCGGGGCGTGGGTCACATTTGGCGATCAATCTCTTCATCTTTCCCAAGTATGTGCGTACATCTTCCCTCTGGCCTTGTTCGATCTTGCTGAGTTGGAGAGCGGGATCATCTTGTAGCCTCTCCATTTGAAAGCGACGTTTGAATTTGGTTTGAAGTAGGTCCCATGTGGCACGTTCTTCCACGAGAAGGTCGAGGTACCATTCCGACGCCTCATCAGTTAAGGCCGTTGGAAACCAAGCCACCTTGGTTTCATGGGATTAATCACCACCTGCTCGACATGCGGCATCAAAACGCTGGAGGAAGCGAGCTGGGTCGCCCCTACCATTATATTTGGGAAGTTCCAGTTTTCCCAAGGGGCGCGGCCTTGATTGTTGTGATTTCGTTGATTGAAGAAGTTGTCAGCTTCGGCATCGAGCTCGATATCCCCATCATGCTCATGACGGCGTCCAGCCATGTTGGGGCGTGGACGAGTTAAAGGAAGTTGTTGAATCTCAGGGGGGGAGTCGGGGTAGAGGATTGGCGGGGGCGGTTGTTGCAGTGGAGTTATTTGCAGATGGGGCGAGCATTGGAGTCGAAGTCGTTGGCCGGAACGTAACTGCATGCAGATGGTGCGTGATTTGCCAAGGGTGTCGCTACCCCAAGTGCGGGTGTGAAGGTGGTGTTGTTAGGAGAGTTAGAGTGGTGTTAGTTTGTGTAGGGACCGTCATGTTAATAATGTGCCTAAGATTGTCCTACGTGTGTAGGGAAATGTGCCGGTGCAGACGGATCGTTAATCGGAGGTCACGGCGTGAAAATATGAGGGAATTAATGCGAAATGAGGCCCACACGGGGGCGCGAATGAACGTGTGCGAGGGATGCCGAAATGGTGTGCAATGGGCTGGAAAAATACCCCTTAACGTGGTGTTTCTGTGTGTGAAATTTGGGTTCAAACGGGGTTTAGTTTGGGTCCCAAACGGATGAGTTTCGAGGGGTTAAAGGAGGGGTAAATTTGGCGGTTGGGGGGTCCTAATGGTGGTGTGAATGGACTTTAAGTCCAACCGAGGGGTTGAAACCAAGTTGATCTAGTTAGACTAACTAATCAGTTAGTCTAACCTAGCCTAGTGAGGGTTAGACTAACCATAGTCTAACTTAGTTAGTGTAACTAACTACAGTTAAGTTAACTGAGGTTAGGTTAAACTAACCGAACCAAGGGCAAAACTAACCTAATGTAGGTTTCTGCTAACTAACCTAGATTAACCTAATCTAACTGGGTTAGTCTAACAAGCCTAGGGTTAACCGACTAACCTAACCTAACCTAACTTACGTTATCCAACTAACCTAACTGCAGTTAGTCACTAACCTAAGGTTAGTTTTAGGTTAGGTTTTTTTTTTTTTTTTTAAATTGTGGGGGCTACCCGACGGCGGCGGCCGGGGGGGGGGGTTTTGCGTAGGGGGGTTGACGCGGGGGGTGAGGGGGGGTTGCACGGGGGGGCGGCGAGGGAGGGCGAGGGGGGTGCGCGGGGGAGGGCGGGGGGTGGCGCGGGGGGCGGCGGGGGGTGGCGCGCGGGGGGGCGAGGGGTGTGAGAGGGTGGTGGCGGGGGTTCGGGGTGGGGCGGTGAGCGGGACGGTGAGCGGGAGGGGCAGCGCTGACACAGCGCCGTCGCAGGGGAGGGGGTTGGGGGCGGGCGGGGTAGCAGGGGGCTGGGGGGTGCACGGGGTGGCGGGCGGGGCGGGGCGCGGGTGAGCGGGGGCTGGGGGTGCGCGGGGCGGCAGTAGGCGGGGTAGCGGGGGCTGGGGGGTGCGCAGAGCGGCGGGTGAGGGGGCGTCGCCGCTGGCGGGGCGGGGGTTGTGAGCGGGGGCGGGGGGCTAGAGAGAGGGGGCGGAGAGAGGCGGGGCGGGGCGGTGGACACAGCGCTGCCGCGGGGCTGGGCGGGGGATGGGGGTGGGTCACAGAGCCGCCGCGGGGCAGCCAGGGGGAAAAGGGGGGGGTTTTGGGTTGACAGAGAGGGGGGTAAGGGGGAGAGAGAGAGGGGGGGTGGGGGAGAGGGAAGAGAGGAGAGAGGAGAGAGTGAGAGAGAGAGAGGGGGGAAAAGGGGGAAGAGAGGAGAGAGAAAAGAGAGAGAGGGGGGGAAAAGGGGGAGAGAGAGAGAGGGGGGGAAGAAAAAGAGGAGAGAGAATAGAGAGAGAGGGGGGGAAAGGGGGAGAGAGGAGAGAGAAGAGAGAGAGAGGGGAAAAGGGGGAGAGAGGAGAGAGAAAGGAGAGAGAGGGGGATGGGGAGAAAATGAGAGAGAGAGAGTAAGGGAGGGGGGAAAAGAGAGAGATAGAGAGAGAAAGGGGGAGGGATAGAGAGAGACAGAAAGAGAGAGAGTGAAAGGGAGGTGGAGGGGGTGGTGGAGGTGGTGGGGGGAGGGGGAGGGGGAGGGGGGGATGAAGGGGGAGGGGGAGGGGGGTGGTGGAAGGGGGAGGGGGAGAGGGGGAGGTGGTGGTGGAGGGGGAGGGGGAGAGGGGGAGGTGGAGATGAAGGGAGAGGGGGAGAGGGGGAGGTGGTGGTGGAGGGGGAGGGGGAGGGGGGAGGTGGAGATGAAGGGAGAGGGGGAGAGGGGGAGGTGGTGGTGGAGGGGGAGGGGGAGAGGGGGGGGTGGTGGTGGGGGGGAAGGGGAGAGGGGGAGGTGGAAGGGGGAGGTGGTGGTGAAGGGGGAGGGGGAAGGGGGAGGTGGTGGTGGAGATGGAGGGGGAGGTGGTGGTGGGGGGGGAGGGGGAGAGGGGGAGGTGGAGATGAAGGGGGAGGGGGAGGGGGAAATGAAGGGGGAGGGGGAGGGGGGGAGATGGTGGTGGAGGGGGAGGGGGAGGGGGGAGGTGGTGGTGGAAGGGGGAAGGGGGAGATGGTGGTGGAGATGGAGGGGGAGGGGGGAGAGGGGGAGAGGGAGGGGGAGGTGGAGATGGAGGGGGGAGGGGGAGGGGAGGGGGGGATGAAGGGGGAGGGGGAGGGGGGTGGTGGAAGGGGGAAGGGGGAGATGGTGGTGGAGGGGGAGGGGGGGGGGGGAGGTGGTGGTGGAGGGGAGGGGGGAGGGGGGGTGGTGGTGGGGGGGGGGAGGGGGAGGGGGAGGTGGTGGTGAGGGGGGGGGGGAGGGGGGGTGGGGTGGGGGTGGGGGGGAGGTGGTGGTGGGGGAGGGGGAGGGGGGAGGTGGTGGAGATGGAGGTGGAGGGGAGGGGGGAGGAGGTGTAAAAAAGAGCAAAAAAACTGAAAGATGGAAATCAAAAAGCAGGGAGAAGTGGTCACCTGAACGCTGTCCAAGTCTTTCTCGATGTATCAGGATTGTTGCAGAACAATGGACGGTGGGTGGAAGGCTAGGTCATCGCTGCGAGAAGGACTCGATGTCACTTACATGGCGAGGATAGGAGTAAGGGGGTGGTCGATGGAGAGGGAGGAGTGTCTTGCATGGGGCTTGGAATGAAGAAGAGAATGGAGGCAAAAAGTGAAAGATGAAGAATGAGATGGGTGGAGTAGGTTTTTATATGATTGGATTTTAGGTTTAGGGTTTAGGTTTAGGGTTTAACCCTAAACTCTTCCCGAGCCATAACTCTTTGTGGAGAGCTCGGTTTGCTTTTCTGTAAAAAGGTAAAATGATCGAAATTGAAAGCTCTACGC
Source organism: Dipteris shenzhenensis (assembly GCF_047967505.1). Classification (NCBI taxonomy): domain Eukaryota; kingdom Viridiplantae; phylum Streptophyta; class Polypodiopsida; order Gleicheniales; family Dipteridaceae; genus Dipteris; species Dipteris shenzhenensis. The sequence continues at coordinate 18,926,121 of NC_141620.1, forward strand.
ATCCGTGTCCACTACCTAGCCTATTTGTATATCATGTGGCTTCTATTTAAGAAATTAAGAAAATTTCTTAAGGTAGTAACCCAAAGTGGATGTTTGGGGTTGATATGTTTGGCTAGAATTGGAAAAAAAATTTACTCTCCTTGCCCTTGAGGGTTATCTTCATGAAAGTTGAAAGTAGTATCTTGTTTTACACATACCTACGTATGTTTTACTCACTACTTGAGACGCTAGTCTCCCCGGCAACGGCGCCAAATGTTGGCTCTTTCCTACTGCTTTCGTAGGAAGAGCTGGGTATTCTATGTTGCAGGGTTCCGAGGCTTTTTGTCACCTATAGATATGTTGGGATTGTCGTTGTAGTATATGTGTAGCTTAGGACCTCGAGTCGTGTTCCGGTGAGAGACGTAGGCTTAAGTGTGGTAAGCAAACAAAGTGCAAGCATGTGTAAAAGGCACGTAAACCATCTTTGTTGAGGTAATGAAGGCTTTCGCCTTCATTGGGGGTTGTAGGGTTTAGGAGGAGTTTAAGGGTTCAGAAGGAGGTTCCAGGGTTTAGAAAGAGTTCCAGGGTTTAGGAGGAGTTTCAAGGTTCAGAAGGAGGTTCCAGGGTTCAGAAAGAGTTCCAGGGTTCAGAAAGAGTTCCAAGGTTTAGAAGGAGTCCAGGGTTAGAAGGAGGATCCAAGGTTCAGAGTAGAGTACATGGTGGAGAACTCGTCTCCCTCGTAGATCATGGAGTTTAAGGGTTTAGGAAAGCATAGGAGTGGGAGAGGAAGAAGGTGTAAGAGCATGGGTGAAAGAAGAGAGAGAGGAGGAAGGAGGAGGAGGGAAGAGGAAGAGGGAGGGGGAGGAGAGAGGAGGAGGAGGAGGAGGGAGGAGGAGGAGGAGGAGGAGGAGGGAGGAGGAGGAGAAGGAGGAAGGAGAAGGAGGGAGGAGGAGAGGGAGAGGGTGGGTTGCAAGGTTGGAGGAGAGGGGAGAAGGGTTGCAAGGTTAGGACATGCTTTTGGACATGCAGTGCAAGGAAGCATGGACACTTGAGACAAATGCTTGGAATACCAATGTAGACTCAACACAATGCCCCAAGAGTGTGGGCTTCATTCCATTATGGGGTATTTATACAAGTTGGAGAGCTTCTCTCTCTGCATGTAACACAAAGTCGTATCACAAAGTTGTAACACAAAGTTGTATCACAAAGTTGTAACACAAAGTTGTAACACCTTCTCCATGTAGAAGTTGTAACACAAAGTTGTTACACAAAGTTGTGTCACAAAGTCGTAACACATTCTCTCTCTTCATGTAGAAGTTGTAACACAAAGTTGTTACACAAAGTCGTAACATAAAGTTGTGTCTAGAAGTTGTAACACAAAGTTGTATCACCTTCTCTTTCTTCATAAGTTCATGTTGGCACAGAGTCAACATTATCCGATCAACCACTAATGGGATGGGAGTGCCACTTTTCATGTAAGTCAATTCCATCTAGTTGAAGGTGTGTGAAAAGTATTGTGGCCATCGGATATGCTTTGCATTGTCAATCAAGCATAAAACAACGTTTTTGCCTTAGTGTCATGCACAACCATGAAAAAATACGGTCCTAGGTGTGTTAATCAAACAAGTACTTATCGGATGGGGGCTCCACTTTGCACCCAAGTCCGTTTAACCTACAAAAAGTGTTGTGCCTATTGGATATCCTTTGTATGGTCGATCGAGCATTAAATACTTTTTTTGCTGTAGTGTCATACACATCCGTAAAAAACACGCTGCTAGGTATGTTATCCGATCAAGCACTTATGGGATGGGCGTTCCACTTTGCATGTAAGTCAATTCCACCTAGTTGAAGGTGTGTGCAAAGTATTGTGCCCATCGGATATGCTTTGCATTGTCGATCAAGCATAAAACACCGTTTTTGCCTTAGTGTCATGCACAACCATCAAAAAACACGGTCCTAGGTGTGTTATTCAAACAAGTACTTATTGGATGGGGGCTCCACTTTGCACTCAAGCTTGTTTCAACTATGTTGAGGTGCATGCAAAGTATTGTCACCATCGGATATGCTTTGCATGGTCGATCACGTATTATACACCATTTTTTCCCAAGTGATATGCACATCCGCAAAAAAACACGCCCTTAGGTGTGTTATGTGATCAAGTACTTATCGGATGGGTGTGCCTCTTTGAGAAAATTCCAATACCACCTAGGTTGAGGCGTATGAAAAGTGTTGTTCCCATCGGATATCCTTTGCATGATCGATCGAGCAATAAATACTATTTTTGCTCTAGTGTCATGCACATCCGGAAAAAAACATGCTGCTAGGTATGTTATCCGATCAAGCACTTATGGGATGGGAGTGCCACTTTGTAGGTAAGTCAATTCCACCTAGTTAAAGGTGTGTGCAAAGTATTCTGCCCATCGGATATGCTTTGCATTGTCGATCAAGCATAAAACACCGTTTTTGCCTTAGTGTCATGCACAACCATGAAAAAACACGGTCCTAAGTGTGTTAATCAAACAAATGCTTATCGGATGGGGGCTCCACTTTGGACGCAAGTCCATTTCAACTAATTTGAGATGTGTCCAAAGTATTGTCACCATCGGATATGCTCTGCATGGTCGATTACACATTATACAACATTTTTCCTGTAGTGATATGCACATCCGTAAAAAAACACGCCCTTAGGTATTTAATCTGACCAAGTACTTATCGGATGGGTGAGCCTCTTTAAGAACATTTCAATACCACCTAGGTTAAGGCATAGGAAAAGTACTGTGCCCATCGGATATTCTTTGCATGGTGGATCGAGCATTAAATACCATTTTTGCATTAGTGTCATGCACATCCATAAAAAAGCATGCTGCTAGGTGTGTTATCCAATCAAGTACTTATGCCATGGGAATGCCACTTTGCATGTAAGTCAATTCCACCTATTTGAAGGTGTGTGCAAGGTATTGTGCCCATCGGATATGCTTTGCATTGTCGATCAAGCATAAAACACCGTTTTTGCCTTTGTGTCATGCACAACCATATAAAAACACGGCCGTAGGTGTGTTATTCAAACAAGTACTTATCGGATGGGGGCTCCACTTTGCATGAAAGTCCATTTTAACTATTTTGAGGTGCGTGCAAAATATTGTGACCATCGGCTATGATTTGCATTGTCGATCACGCATTATACACCGTTTTTTCCCTAGTGGTATGCACATTCGCAAAAAAACATGCCCTTAGGTGTGCTATCTGATAGGTACTTATCGGATGGGTGTGCATCTTTGAGAACATTTCAATACCACCTAAGTTGAGGCATACAAAAAGTATTGTGCCTATGGAATATCCTTTGCATGGTCGATCGAGCATTAAATACTATTTTTGCTCTAGTGTCATGCACATCCATAAAAAAAACACGATGCTAGGTATGTTATCTGATCAAGCACTTCTGGGATGGGCGTGCCAGTTTGCATGTAAGTTGATTCCACCTAGTTGAAGGTGTGTGCAAAGTATTGTGCCCATCGGATATGCTTTCCATTGTCGATCAAGCATAAAACACTGTTTTTGCCTTAGTGTCATGCACAACCATGAAAAAACACGGTTCTAGGTGTGTTAATCAAACAAGTACTTATCGGATGGGGGCTCCACTTTGCACGCAAGTTCGTTTCAACTACATTGAGATGCATGCAAAGTATTATCACCATCGGATATGCTCTGGATGGTCGATTACGCATTATACAACGTTTTTCCCGTAGTGATATGCACATCCGCAAAAAAACATGCCCTTAGGTATGTTTTCTGACCAAGTACTTTTCAGATGGGTGTGCCTCTTTGAGAACATTTCAATACCACCTAGGTTAAGGTGTAGGAAAAGTATTGTGCCCATTGGATATGCTTTGCATGGTCGATCGAGCATTAAATACCATTTTTGCCTTAGTGTCATGCACATCCGTAAAAAAACACTCTGCTAGAAAACATGCCCTTAGGTATGTTATCTGACCAAGTACTTATCGGATGGGTGTGCCTCTTTGAGAACATTTCAATATCACCTAGGTTAAGGTATAGGAAAACTATTGTGCCCATCAGATATGCTTTGCATGGTCGATCGAGCATTAAATACCATTTTTGCCTTAGTGTCATGCACATTCGTAAAAAAACACGCTACTAGGTGTGTTATCCGATCAAGTACTTATGTGATGGGAATGCCACTTTGCATGTAAGTCAATTCCACCTAGTTGAAGGTGTGTGCAAATTATTGTGCCCATCAAATATGCTTTGCATTGTGGATCAAGCATAAAACATCATTTTTGCATTTGTGTCATGCACAACCATATAAAAACATGACTGCAGGCATGTTATTCAAATAAGTACTTATCGGATGGGGGCTCCACTTTGCACGCAAGTCTGTTTCAACTACATTGAGGTGCGTGCAAAGTATTGTCACCATTGGATATGCTTTGCATGGTCGATCATGCATTGTACACCATTTTTTCCCTAGTGATATGGACATCGGCAAAAGAACACGCCCTTAGGTGTGTTATCTGACCAAGTACTTATCGGATGGGTGTCCCTCTTTGAGAACATTTCAATACCACCTAGGTTGAGGCATACAAAAAGTGTTGTGCCGATCGGATATGCTTTGCATGGTTGATCGAGCATTAAATACTATTTTTGCTCTAGTGTCATGCACATCTGTAAAAAAACACACTGCTAGGTATGTTATCCGATCAAGCACTTGTGGGATGGGCGTGCCACTTTGCATGTAAGTCAATTCCACCTAGTTGAAGTTGTGTGCAAAGTATTGTGCCCATCGGATATGCTTTCCATTGTCGAACAAGCATTAAACACTGTTTTGGCCTTAGTGTCATGCACAACCATCAAAAAACACGGTCCTAGATGTGTTATTCGACTAAGTACTTATGGGATGGGCACGCCACTTTGCATGTAAGTCAATAATACCTAGGTTGAGATGTGTGCAAAGTAGTGTGATGATTGCATATGCGTTGCATTGTCGATTAAGCAGAAATCAGCGTTTTTGCCTTAGTGTCATGGACAACAACCAATAAAAAACATGGTCCTAGGTGTGATATTCTAAAAAGTACTTATTGAATGGGCGTTCCACTTTGCATGGAATACCATACCATTGCTTTTGAGGCACGTGCAAAGTATTGTGCCCATCGGATATGCTTTACATGGTAGATTGAGTATTAAATACCATTTTTAGCCTTGGTGTCATGTACAACCATCAAAACACACGATCGTAGGTGTATTTTTCAAACAAGTACTTATCAGATGGGGATGCCACTTTGCACACAAGTCAATACTGCCTAGGTTGAGGAACATGCAAAGTCTTGTGTCCATTGGATATGCTTTGCATAGTCGATCTCACATGATACACCATTTTGTGCTACGCACAATCGTCGTAAAATACGTTTGGAGGTGTGTTATCCGAACAAGTACTTATGGGATGGGTGCACCACTTTGTATGCAAGTCAATACGACCTAGGTTGAGGCATGTACAAAGTTTTGTTCCCATTGGAGAAATGTAGATGCGATAATATTAGAAAATTCTCGATATGTGTATATGTGTGTGTGTGTGGCAAACAATTTTGATACAACAAAGTAAACACCTAGTGCACAAATTATGCACTTCATACCTTGAGTAAATAAGCTTGTTGATGAGGATAAATACGCCCTTGAATAAAAGCACAGTTGTTGTATGATCACAATAGGATCGCTTTGACACCTGTGATTTTGCCCACATGTAAGTTTGCAAATAGTATAAAAAATCATATAATAATATATTAATAGTTTGCAAATGTGTATAGCAAGTGAGTGATGGGAAGTGGAAGTGGGAGTGAGGAGAGAGGAGTGGAATGGGAGAGGGAAGTAATAGGGGTGTATGATAATAAGTATAAAAAATAGTATAATAATATATTAATAGTTTTCAAATGGCAAGTGAGTAATGGGAAGTGGAAGTGAGAGTGGGAAGGGAAGAATGGAATGGGAGAGGGGAAGGTAATAGGGGAGTAGGATAATAAGGGAGTGAAATGAGTGAGGGAGTTAATAGGGGATGAAGGAGCACATGTTAGAAAATACAAGGCCATACACAATAATTGAGGACAATATTCTTTATTTTGATGAGGACAATGAGTATGAAAAAGAGACGGTTGTGAAGCATGGCATCATCAAGGAGTGCATCAGGTGCTATTGTAGTAGGGAACATGAAGTTGTTGTTGACATCTTTACTAATGGATGTGTGGCATTACAAGCATTTTTAAGCAAAAGAAAAGTGATCTCACTGGTGAAGACATCCCAACAGGCGACGGAGGTCGAGGATATGTGTGTGGCACATGCATCAAATAATCCCCATATTAAGATTTGGTCTAGCATGTTGAGATATCAAGCTCTATCCCCGACATATCTCCTGGATGACTATCATTTATGTCACCGTCTATGTTAGTTGTACTCGTGGTGTAGTTAGACTACCACGTATGTTTTGGTTTGGGTTCACATATGAACCACGTATTCTAGGTTTTGACATATAGGGTATTTCCCTCTTCTATTGTATTGTTGTTGTGTGCAAAAGTGAAGAAAGGCTTCACCCTCCAACCTTGTGTCCTCTCTCTTTTGTGTGTTGTGAAGAAAGCTGAACTTGAGTCTCCTATCTCTCTCCCTCTTTCTTTACATGGTATCAGAGCCTTGTTCGTGGTAAGGAGCTCAAGAAAGAAAGCCAAGTTTGTGGTGTCCTGGTAAGAGGACCAGTGTTGCTTTCCTACTTCGAGTTTGGGAGCAAATCTTTGCAGGTAGCACAGCCAGAAGTGCAGGAGTGCACTGCTTCAGATTGAGAGGCCCTTTGCGGTGCGGCGAGAGCGCAGTATATTTTTTTGATTGACGTTATTTTTTTGATTTGAGGCCGTTTCGGGGCCCGTTTTGAGGGCGGAAGTTCTTCGCAGGCACTCAGAAAAAGGCCCTGTTTTTGCTGTGCGACCACTGCGCGCGGCCAGTCGGTGGAAAGGTGCCACAAAAACTGTGTCGTATGCCTGTGTGCAGAGATATTGGGAGTTGCAGATTCATGCCTGTTGCCTGTTGATGCAAAATTGTCACTAGGAAGTGACTGTGTGGTGAAATACCACTTTCGTCAGTGTTGCAGATCTGCCCCTGTGAGGCTTTTCGCAGAAGTTTTGCTATTTGCCCTTGTGAGGCATTTGCTGTGTTTACAGGTTGCTGTTGCAAATTCGTGATTTGTAAAATGTCTGAGAATCTGTCTACCATTGTCAGTGAGAAGCTTGACAAGAACAACTTCCAAGCATGGAAGTTCAGGATGACAAACTTCCTTATGGGAAAGGGAGTTTGGGATTACATCAGTGGTGAAACTGCAGAACCAGTTTTGGGTACTGCTCCCACTCCTGCTGAATTGAAGGCTTTTAAGGAATGGCATGAAAAAGCCAGAAAATGCTTGTATTGGCTATCTGTTAGCATTTCAGATTCTATGATTGTGCATATACAGGATCTAGAGACGCCTAAGGAAGCATGGGATACATTGGTGAAGCTGTATAGCACAAATACCAAAGCACGAAAGATGCAGCTAAAGCAGGAGTTGCACAATGTGCAAAGGAAAAATCTGAATATAAATGAGTATTCCTTGAAGGTGAAAGGCCTTGCAGATTCTCTTGCCTCCATTGGAGCACCTGTTGATGATGAGGACTTAGTGTCCGTGACCTTGAATGGTCTTGGGAAAGATTATGCACAATTTCGGACATCCATTGGAGTCCGTGAAACATTTCCTGATTTTCAGGAACTTATTGCTCTCTTGCTGAGTGAAGAGCAAAGGAATGGTGGTTCAGCCACCTCAACTTCTCAAGAGACTGCTTTCTACTCGAATACAGGTAGAGGCAGGGGTAGAGGAAGAGGCCGTTCTGGAGGCCGTGCAGGAAATCAGAACCAACAGCAACAACAGGAAAACCAGTCCTATGGAGGAGGACGTGGTAGTTCTAGAGGCAGGGGGAGCCAAAGAGGCCGTGGTTCATGGCAAAGGAACCAGCAAGTAAATAGCAGCACAGAATGCTATTATTGTGGAAAGCCTGGACACAAGGAGAATACATGCTATAAAAAGCAGAATGACATCAAAAGTGGAAAGTTGCAGCAAAGCAACTATGCATCATCAAGTGGGCATGGTGACGACAGAAATGAGCACCTTTTTGTGATGCAGCATATGGTTAACTCCATGTCAGGAGATGCTGCAGCTTGCAATGATGTTTGGTATGTTGATTCAGGTGCCTCTAACCACATGACCAGTCATGGTGAGTGGTTTCATGATGTCAAAAATTTGGATAAGCCAGGTTATGTTGAAACAGGTGATGATACTGCGCACCCAATTACGCAGGTTGGTAAAGTGCCATTGGCTATGCAGGATGGCAAAACAAAGTACTTGGCAGATGTACTTCATGTTCCAAAAATCACTAAGAACCTGGTTTCAGTTGGCCAGATGGTTGAGCAAGGTCTGCAGGTTAGATTTAATCCTGATGGATGCTTCGTTGAAGACCTGAAAAATAAATGCCGCTTGGTTGCGAAAGGTAACAAAAATGGAAGAATGTTCACCTTGGATGTTGATATGCCTGAGGTGAAAGCTGCTATGTTTGCGCATGGGAGAGGTGTCATTGCAGATATTGAGATATGGCACAAGCGCATTGGGCATGTGAATATACAAAGGCTGAAATCTATGCAAACGAAAAACATTGTTGCAGGTTTGCCTAAATTCAGAGTTGAGGGAATGCAAAAGGTATGTGAAGCATGCCAAATGGGTAAGCAGGCCAGACATGCATTTCCCAAAAATGCTAAGGTGAGCAAAAGACCTTTGGAAGTGATCCATTCAGATGTTTGGACAACCAAAGCTGCTTCTATTGGTGGATGCCATTATTATGTGACGTTTATTGATGACTACACTAGGAAGGTGTGGATTTATTTTATGAAGCACAAAAGTGAAGTGTTCAGCCACTTCAAGGCTTTTAAGGCCATGGTTGAAAAAGAGAAAGGTGTGCATATTAAAGTGCTAAGATCTGATGGAGGGGGAGAGTACTTTTCAGAAGAATTTTGTGAATATCTGAAAGAACAGGGAATTCAAAGGAAGTACTCATGCAGGTCTACCCCTCAGCAGAATGGGGTTGCAGAAAGGAAGAACAGGCATATTGCAGAAGTAGGACGGGCGATCCTAAATGAGAAAAACATGCCTGATTATTTTTGGGCTGAAGCAGTAGCAACTGCTGTTTATATTATGAACAGAACCCCCACTGTAGCTGTCCATGGCATGACGCCTGAAGAAATGTATACAGGCCAAAAACCAGATATTTCTCACTTGAAGGTATTTGGTTGCATAGCTTATGTTCATGTTCCTGATGAGAAGAGAACAAAGCTGGATCCAAAGGCAGAAAAATGCATCTTTATTGGATATGCTCAGCATCAGAAAGGGTATCGCTGTTATAACCCTTCCACCCGCAAAATGCAAGTGAGCAGAGATGTTGTTTTTGATGAAATGAGCAGCTGGTATGCACCAACTGTTATGGTAGGAGATGCAGATGCAGGAAATGGGAATGCTGCAATAAATGCAGAGCAGAAATCTCAAGCCTTGAGTGGACCCAGAGAGTCCTCTACTAGTGGATCTAATGCATGGACAGGGAGATTGAGATCTAGTGAATCGTCACATGGCAGCCCTGATAGTGTTGTGCAGGTATCACATAAGGGAAAAGAAAAAGTGGACCATGCTCCAGTGTTTGATGTGTCTGCTGGTAGCTCTCATGTTGATGGAGAGTCAAGCGGCTCTGAAATGAGCCTTGATGAGGAACTTGGGATTCCTTCTGTTGTTACACCTGGTGCAAGGAAAAGCAGGCATGATTTAAAGACTCCTGCAACTGATCCAGTTGTACGGAGGTCCACTCGTATTAAGTATCCAGTTGACAGGCTGAGATATGATGGGTATACAGCACATCACTATGCTTATATGGTCAAGGTTCTAGAGGAGCCAGAGCCCACATGTTTTGAGGATGCAGCAGGGCATAAAAATTGGGAAGCAGCTATGGATGAAGAGATGGCTGCCTTGGATGCAAACCACACTTGGGATTTGATGCCTTTGCCTCATGATAAGAAGGCTATTGGCTGCAAGTGGGTTTACAAAGTAAAGCACAATGCTGATGGGTCTGTTAGCAGGTATAAGGCAAGATTGGTTGCCAAAGGTTTTGCACAGACATATGGAATTGACTATGAGGAAACTTTCAGCCCAGTTGCAAGGATGGCAACCGTGAGAGCAGTAATTGCTATGGCTGCTGCAAAGGGATGGTCTTTGCATCAGATGGATGTGAAAAATGCCTTCTTGCATGGTGACTTGCAGGAAGAGGTTTATATGATGCAGCCAGAAGGTTATGAGGATAATGCACACCCCGATTTTGTATGCAGGTTGCGCAAAGCCTTGTATGGCTTAAAACAGGCGCCGAGGGCATGGTCAGACAAGATAGGGCAATATCTTGTCACTATTGGATTTCAGATTTCCAATTCAGATTTTTCACTTTATGTGAAAAGGACAAACAGAGGGATTGTGCTTATAGTCATCTATGTTGATGACTTGATTATTACAGGTGATAGTGATGCAGACATTAATGAAGTGAAGCTGCTGTTGAAGCAGAAATTTGAGATGAAGGATTTGGGAGAGCTGCGTTACTTCTTGGGCATTGAGGTTATTAGATCCCCGAGTGGGATATGGCTGTTGCAAAGGCAATACGGTTTGGACATGCTGTCCAAATATGGGATGACAGGCTGTAAGCCTATTTCTGTTCCATTGGAGCAGAATGTGAAGCTCAATGCAGAAACAGGTGAGCTTCTTGAAGATATTACTATGTACAGGCGCATAGTACGTAGCTTGATTTACATGACTATAACCAGACCAGATTTGAGCTATGCTGTGGGGCTGGTGAGTCAGTTTATGCAGGCACCGAGGAAGCCACATTTGGATGCGGCTAGGCGCATACTGCGGTATGTGAAGTCCACATTGCATTATGGACTGTTTTATGAAGCTGGCTGTGCATTACAGGTACATGGATACACAGATGCTGACTGGGCTGGTAGTGTCTCAGACAGGAGATCTACTAGTGGTTTTATGTTTTCCCTTGGGAGTGGTGCCATCAGTTGGAGCAGCAAGAAGCAGCCAACAGTTGCCTTGTCGAGCACAGAGGCTGAGTACAGGGGTGCAGCAATGGCTGCATGTGAGGTAGCTTGGTTACGGAAGCTACTTGCAGATATGGGACAGTCAGTTCATGCAGCAGTTGTCATTCATTGTGACAACATTAGCAGCATCATGCTTGCTAATAACCCAGTTTATCATGCTAGAACGAAGCACATTGAGGTGCATTATCACTTTGTGAGAGAGAAGGTTCTAGCTGGTGAGATTGATCTTGTCTATGTCAGCACTGAGGAGCAGGTGGCTGATATCTTTACGAAGGCATTGGGTACCGAGAAGCTTCGCAGATTTAGGAGCTTGCTTGGTGTACGTGAGATGGATTTGAGCTTGAGGGGGAGTGTTGAGATATCAAGCTCTATCCCCGACATATCTCCTGGATGACTATCATTTATGTCACCGTCTATGTTAGTTGTACTCGTGGTGTAGTTAGACTACCACGTATGTTTTGGTTTGGGTTCACATATGAACCACGTATTCTAGGTTTTGACATATAGGGTATTTCCCTCTTCTATTGTATTGTTGTTGTGTGCAAAAGTGAAGAAAGGCTTCACCCTCCAACCTTGTGTCCTCTCTCTTTTGTGTGTTGTGAAGAAAGCTGAACTTGAGTCTCCTATCTCTCTCCCTCTTTCTTTACATAGCATTGAGAGGCCTCTTGAGACACATAGAGCTGATTCACCTATCGATGAAGGAATTAAAGAGGGTGAGCATCACATTGAAGACTTGTGACCTTTAACTGAAGCAGATCTTGAAGCTATCCCAAAGATTACATTGGAAGATTTGGAGCAAGATCTTTAGCTACTCATTTAAACCTTGTGTATTCAGTTTCAAAATAATATGACTTGGAAGTTTAGAATAACGAATTTCCTTATGGGAAAAGGCTATTGGGAGTGTTGAGATATCGAGCTCCACTCGCGATATGCCAGGGTGACCGTTGTGTATTTATGTCACCGACTTGTTAGCTGGAGATGCGGTTGGTACACCGCCCACGAATAATAGCTGGATGATAGCTATCCTTATCTACTCTAGTTTGTGGCTCAGTTAGTATGCCACCTTAGTTAGTTGAGTTTGGCTTGAGACCCACATATAGGGTTCTTCTATTTTCTTTGTACTTGAGTTCTTTTGGCTTTCACAACTAAGAAGAGGAAAACTGTTTTCAGCCTCCACGTTTGTGTGTATTCCCCCATTGTGATTGTGAGAAAGCCTCCAATGAGACTCCTTCCCTCTCTCCCACTATCTTCACATGGTATCAGAGCCTTGTTCGTGGTAAGGAGCTCAAGAAAGCAAACCAAGTTCGCAGTGTCCTGGTAAGAGGACAAGTGTTGCTTTCCTTTTTCGAGTTTGGGAGCAAATCTCTGCAGGTAGCACAGCCGAAAGTGCAAGAGTGCACTGTCTCAGATTGAGACACCCTTCGCGGTGTGGCAAGAGGGCATTATATGCTGCAGGATAGGGCGACGCCCTTGGTGACTTTATTTTTCTGATTCGAGGTCATTTCGGGGCCCGTTTTGAAGGCGGAAGTTCTCCGCAGGCACTCAAAAAAAGGCCCTTTTTTTGCTGTGCGACCGCTACTCGGCTAGTCGATGAAAAGTTGCCGCAGAAATTGCATCGTATGCCTGTGTGCAGAGATTTTGGGAGTTGCAGATTCATGCTTGTTGCCTGTTGATGCAAAATCGTCACTAGGAAGTGACTGTGTGGTAAAATACCACTTTCGTCAATTTTGCAAATTTGCCCGTGTGAGGCAAAAGCTGTGTTTTTGCAGTGACAGAATATTTTGCAGTGTTCTGTAATGGCATCTGATTCCCTTTCACAGATTGTCACTGAAAAGCTTGACAAGAACAACTTCCAGGCATGGAAGTTTAGAATGATGAATTTCTTGATGGGAAAAGGCTATTGGGAGTTCATTACAGGAAATGAAGAAGAACCTGTTCTTCCTAATGTTCCCAATCAACAGGAAATGCAGGCATTCAAAGGATGGCATGAGAGAGCCAAGAAAGTTATGTACTGGCTATCTATCAGTATTTCGGACTCCATGATTGTGCATATTCAGGATGCAAGTACGCCAAAGGTGGCATGGGATACGTTGGCTAAAATGTATAGCACAAATACGCAGGCCAGGAAAATGCAGCTCAAGCAGCTGCACAATGTGTGCAGAGAGAAAATATGAGCATCAATTACTACCACATGAAGGTGAAGAAAATTGCGGATGCACTTGCTTCCATTGGGTCGCTAGTGGATGATAATGATTTAGTTTCTGTGACCTTGAATGGTCTAGGAAAGGATTATGCATAGTTCCGGACATCCATTGCCGTCTGTGAAAAATTTCGTGATTTTGAGGAGTTGATTGCTCTTCTAATTTCTGAAGAGGAGAGAAATGGTGGTGCATCTTCTTCAGCAGGAACTTCAAAAGAAGCTGTCTTCTACTCAAATGCTGGCAGAGGTAGAGGCAGAGGTAGAGGAGGCCGATCTGCAGGCCATGGTAGAAATCAGAATATGCAGCAAATGCAAAAAAACCAGTCCTATGCAGGAGGACGTGGTAACTCTAGAGGCAAGGGGAGCCAAAGAGGCCATGGTGGATGGCAGAAAGGCCAAAATGCAAACAGCAATGTTGAATGCTACTATTGTGGCAAAATGGGTCATATGGCTAAAGACTGCTACAAAAAGCAGAATGACATTATGAATGGAAAATTGCAGCAAGGCAATTATGCATCCTCTAGTAGATAGGGTGATGACAGAAATGAGCATTTGTTTATGGTACAGCATATGACAAATTCTGTGATAAGTGCAGAAGAAAGCAATGATGTGTGGTATGTTGACTCAGGTGCATCAAACCACATGACAGGTCATGCTGAATGGATGCAGGATGCAAGGAAAATGGAAAAACTAGGATTTGTGGAGACTGGTGATGATACTGCACATCCTATTGTGCAGATTGGCAAAATTCCTTTGTCTATGCAGGATGGGAAAAAGAAATACTTGTCTGATGTATTTCATGTCCCGAACATCACTAAGAACCTGGTTTCTGTTGGTCAAATGGTTGAGCAGTGCTTGCAGGTCAGATTTAATCCTCATGGATGCTTTGTTGAGGATATGAAAAATAATGGTCGCTTGATAGCAAAAGGAAAGAAGAAGGGCAGGATGTTTACGTTGGATGCGGACATGCCTGAATTGAGTGCAGCAATGTTTGCACATGGGACTGGTGTAGTTGTAGATATTGATATCTGGCACAAACGCATTGGTCATGTTAATATACAGCGACTTAAATCAATGCAAGCCCAAAATATTGTTGCAGGATTGCCTAAATTCAAGGTTGCAAAAATGCACAAGGTTTGTGAAGCCTATCAATTTGGGAAACAGGCAAGGAAACCTTTTCCTAGGCATGTTCAAGAGAGTAAAAAGCCATTGGAATTAATCCACTCTGATGTGTGGACTACTAAAGCTGCATCTGTTGGTGGCTGTCACTATTTTGTCACATTTATTGATGACTTCAGCATAAAACTTTGGGTGTATTTTATGAAAAAGTAAAGTGAAGTGTTTGGGCACTTCAAAGCTTTCAAAGCAATGGTTGAAAAAGAAACAGGCCTCCAAATAAAATGCCTAAGGTCAGATGGAGGGGGAGAGTACCTCTCAAATGAGTTTGCAAGGTTCTTGCAGGAGCATGGTATAAAGCAGCAATATTCATGCAGTCATATCCCACAGCAAAATGGAATTGCAGAAAGGAAAAACAGGCATATTGGAGAGGTATCTCGGGCTATGCTAAATGAAAAAGATCTACCAGATTATTATTGGGCTGAAGCAGTTGCTACAGTAGTTTATATAATGAACAGGACTCCCACTGTAGCAATACATGGCATGATGCCAGAGGAGATGTATACTGGTAGGAAACCAGATATTTCTCATTTGAAAATTTTTGGTTGCATTGCCTATGTCCAGGTGCCAGATGAGTTGAGGTCCAAGTTGGATCCAAAAGCTGAGAACTGCATCTTTATAGGGTATAGATGCTATAACCCTTCTACTCGTAAGTTTACAGTGAGCAGAGATGTTGTGTTTGATGAGATGAGCAGCTGGTATAAACCAGTAAATGTGATGATTGATGTAGATGCACAAAATGGTAATGCTGCACAGAATTCACAGCAACAATCACAAAAGATCAGTGGACCTGCAGTGTCGTCTAGCAGTGGTTCACATACTTCACCATGGACAGGCAGATTGAGATCAGGAGAATCTCCTCAAAGCAATGCAGATAGTGGTACGCAGGTATCATGAAAAGGAAAAGAGAAGGTAGATCAGCCCATGTTTGATGTGAATGCAGGTCACTCTTATGTGGATGGTGAATCCAGTGGCTCAGAACAGAGCATTGATGATGAGTTGGGTATTCCTTCTGTTGTTACACCTGGAGTAAGGAAGACCAGGGATGTTTTGAGAGCACCTGGAAGTGAGCCTATTTTACGCAGGTCTACCAGGGTTAGGTATCCTGTGGATAGGCTGAAATATGATGGATTTACAGCCATTCACTATGCCTATATGGTCAAAGTGATACAGGAACCAAAACCCACTTCTTTTGAGCAAGCCATGGGAAATGAAAAATGGGAGAAAGCCATGGATGAAGAAATGGATGCCTTGGATGCTAATGCTACATGGGAATTGGTGCCTTTGCCTAAAGGCAAGAATGCAATTGGCTGTAAGTGGGTTTATAAGATCAAGCACAATGCAGATGGTTCTGTGAATAGATACAAGGCAAGATTAGCTATCAAGGGGTATGCACAGACATATGGCATTGATTATGAAGAAACTTTCAGCCCGGTTGCAAGGATGGCAACCGTAAGAGCAGTCATTGCTATGGCTGCATCAAAGGGATGGTCTTTACATCAGATGGATGTAAAGAATTCCTTCTTGCATGGTGATTTGCAAGAAGAGGTCTTTATGGAGCAGCCAGCAGGTTATGTTCATGCTATTCATCCTGAGTTTGTGTGCAGGTTGAAGAAAGCCTTGTATGGCTTGAAGCAAGCACCTAGAGCATGGTCTGACAAGATAGGACATTATCTTGTCACTATTGGCTTTCAGATTTCCAAGGCAGATTTCTCACTCTATGTGAGAAAAACAGAGAAAGGGATTATGCTGCTTGTCATTTATGTTGATGATTTGATCATCACAGGTGATAGTGATGAAGATATCCTTCATGTGAAAATGCTATTGAAGCAGAAGTTTGAGATGAAGGATTTGGGTGAGCTGCATTATTTCTTGGGCATTGAGGTGATTAGATCACCAAGTGGGATACAGCTCTTGTAGAGGCAGTATGGATTGGACATGCTGTCCAAATATGGGATGACACGCTATAAGCCTATTTCAGTTCCTTTGGAGCAGAATGTGAAGCTGAGCGCAGATGCAGGTGAGCTTCTGGAAGACCCTACTATGTACAGATGCATAGTAGGAAGTTTGATTTACATGACTATTACCAGGCCAGATTTGAGCTATGCTGTTGGGTTGGTAAGTCAGTTTATGCAGGCTCCAAGGAAACCGCATTTGGATGCAGCTAGATGCATACTTAGGTATGTGAAGTCCACATTGCAGTATGGACTATTTTATGAGGCTGGGGTTCAGATACAGTTGCATGGATACACTGATGCTGATTGGGCTGGTAGTATTTCTGATAGACGATCTACCAGTGGATATGTGTTCTCTTTTGGGAGTGCTGCAGTCACTTGGAGCAGTAACAAACAGCCTACAGTTGCCTTGTCGAGCACAGAGGCTGAGTACAGGGGTGCAGCAATGGCTGCATGTGAGGTAGCTTGGTTGCATAAGCTACTCTATGATATGCATCAGTCTACAGATGGGCCAGTTGTCATTTATTGTGACAACATGAGCAGCATACACTTGGCAAAGAACCCAGTCTTTCATGCTAGAACAAAGCACATTGAGGTGCATTATCACTATGTGTGGGAGAAGGTTTTACTAGGTCTTATTGATCTAGTTTATGTCAGCATAGAGGATCAGATAGCTGACATATTCACGAAAGCATTGGGCGCAGAGAAGCTGCGCAAGTTCAGAGACCTGCTTGGTGTGCAGATTGAGCTCGAGGGGGAGTGTTGAGATATTGAGCTCCACTCGCGATATGCCAGGGTGACCGTTGTGTATTTATGTCACCGACTTGTTAGCTAGAGATGCGGTTGGTACACCGCCCACGAATAATAGCTGGATGACAGCTATCCTTATCTACTCTAGTTTGTGGCTCAGTTAGTATGCCACCTTAGTTAGTTGAGTTTGGTTTGAGACCCACATATAGGGTTCTTCTATTTTCTTTGTACTTGAGTTCTTTTGGCTTTCACAACTAAGAAGAGGAAAACTGTTTTCAGCCTCCACCTTTGTGTGTATTCCCCCATTGTGATTGTGAGAAAGCCTCAAGTGAGACTCCTTCCCTCTCTCCCACTATCTTCACAAGGAGTTCATTACAGGAAATGAAAAAGAACCTATTCTTCCTAATATTCCCAATCAACAGGAAATGCAGGCATTTAAAGGATGGCATGAGAGAGCCAGGAAAGTTATGTACTGGCTGTCTATCAGTATTTTGGACTCTATGATTGTGCATATTCAGGATGCAAGTACGCCAAAGGAGGCATGGGATACTTTGGCAAAAATGTACAGCACAAATATGCAAGCCAGGAAAATGCAGCTCAAACAGGAGTTGCACAATGTGTAGAGAGAAAATTTGAGCATAAATGACTACCACATGAAGGTGAAGAAAATTGCAGATGCACTTGCTTCCATTGGGTTGCCAGTGGAAGATGATGATCTAGTTTTTGTGACCTTAAATGGTCTAGGAAAGGATTATGCATAGTTCCAGACATCCATTGCCGTCCGTGAAAAATTTCTTGATTTTGAAGAGTTGTTTGCTCTTCTAATTTCTGAAGAGCAGAGAAATGGGGGTGCATCTTCTTCAGGAGGAACTTCAAAAGAAACTATCTTCTACTCAAATGCTGGAAGAGGTAGAGGCAGAGGTAGAGGATGTTGAGATATCGAGCTCCACTCGCGATATGCCAGGGTGACCATTGTGCATTTATGTCACCGACTTGTTAGCTGGATGACAGCTATCTTTATCTACTCTAGTTCGTGGCTCAGTTAGTATGCCACCTTAGTTATTTGAGTTTGGTTTGAGACCCACATATAGAGTTCTTCTATTTCTTTGTACTTGAGTTCTTTTGGCTTTCACAACTAAGAAGAGGAAAACTGTTTTCAGCCTCCACCGATGTGTGTATTCCCCCATTGTGCATGTGAGAAAGCCGCAAGTGAGACTCCTTCCCTCTCTCCCACTATCTTCACATGGTATTAGAGCCTTGTTTGTGGTAAGGAGCTCAAGAAAGCAAACCAAGTTCATGGTGTCCTGGTAAGAGGACCAGTGTTGCTTTCCTATTTCGAGTTTGGGATCAAACAGGTAGCACAGCCAGAAGTGCAAGAGTGCACTGTCTCAGATTGAGATGCCCTTCGTGGTGTGGCGAGAGCGTAGTATCTGCTGCGGGAAAGGGGGAAGCCCTTGATGACTTTATTTTTCTGATTCGAGGCCCCGAAATGGCACTCAGAAAAAGGCCCTGTTTTGGCTGTGCGACGATTGCTCGGCTAGTCGATGAAAAGTTGCCGCAGAAATTGCATCGTATGCCTGTGTGCAGAGATATTGGGAGTTGCAGAATCATGCTTGTTGCCTATTGATGCAAAATCGTCACTAGGAAGTGACTGTGTGGTGAAATACCACTTTCATCAGTTTTGCAGATCTGCCCGTGTGAGGCAAAAGCTGTGTTTTTTTGCAGTGACAGAATATTTTGTAGTGTTCTGTAATGGCATCTGATTCTCTTTCACAGATTGTCACTGAAAAGCTTGACAAGAACAACTTCCAGGCATGGAAGATTAGAATGATGAATTTCCTTATGGGAAAAGGCTATTGGGAGTTCATTATAGGAAATGAAGAAGAACCTGTTCTTCCTAATGTTCCCAATCAACACAAAATGTAGGCATTTAAAGGATGGCATGAGAGAGCTAGAAAATTTATGTACTGGCTGTCTATCAGTATTTCAGACTCTATGATTGTGCATATTCAGGATGCAAGTACGCCAAAGGAGGCATGGGATACTTTGGCAAAAATGTACAGCACAAATACGCAAGCCAGGAAAATGCAGCTCAAACAGGAGTTGCACAATGTGAAGAGAGAAAATTTGAGCATAAATGACTACCACATGAAGGTGAAGAAAGTTGCAGATGCACTTGCTTCCATTGGGTCACCAGTGGAAGATGATGATCTAGTTTCCGTGACCTTGAATGGTCTAGGAAAGGATTATGCATAGTTTCGGACATCCATTGCCGTCCGTGAAAAATTTCTTGATTTTGAAGAGTTGTTTGCTCTTCTAATTTCTGAAGAGCAGAGAAATGGGGGTGCATCTTCTTTAGGAGGAACTTCAAAAGAAACTGTCTTCTACTCAAATGCTGGAAGAGGTAGAGGCAGAGGTAGAGGAGGCCGATCTGCAGGCCATGGTAGAAATTAGAATATGTAGCAAACTCAAGAAAACCAGTCCTATGCAGGAGGACGTGGTAACTCTAGAGGCAGGGGGAGCCAAAGAGGCCGTGGTGGATGGCAGAGAGGCCAAAATGCAAACAGCAATGTTGAATGCTACTATTGTGGTAAAATGGGTCATATGGCAAAGGACAGCTACAAAAAGCAAAATGACATTATGAATGGAAAATTGCAGCAAGGCATTTATGCATCTTCCAGTAGACAGGGTGATGACAGAAATGAGCATCTATTTATGGTACATCATATGACCAATTCTGTGACAAGTGCAGAAGAACGAAATGTTGTGTGGTATGTTGACTCAGGTGCATCAAACCACATGACAGGTCATACAGAATGGATGCAGGATGGAAGGAAATTGGAAAAGCCAGGATTTATGGAGACTGGTGATGATACTGCACATCCTATTGTGTAGATTGGTAAAATTCCTTTGTCTATGCAGGATGGGAAAAAGAAATACCTGTCCGATGTATTTCATGTCCCGAACATCACCAAGAACCTAGTTTCTGTTGGTCAAATGGTTGAGCAAGGCTTGCAGGTCAGATTTAATCCTCATGGATGCTTTGTTGAGGATATGAAAAATAACGGTCGCTTGATAGCAAAAGGAAAGAAGAAGGGCAGGATGTTTACGTTGGATGCGGACATGCCTGAATTGAGTGCAGCAATGTTTGCACATGGGACCGATGTAGTTGCAGATATTGATATCTGGCACAAACGCATTGGTTATGTTAATATACAGTGACTTAAATGAATGCAAGCCCAAAATATTGTTGCAAGATTGCCTAAATTCAAGGTTGCAAAAATGCACAAGGTTGTGAAGCCTGTCAATTTGGAAAACAGGCAAGGAAACCTTTTCCTAGGCATGTTCAAGAGAGTAAAAAGCCATTGTAATGAATCCACTCTGATGTGTGGACTACTAAAGCTACATCTATTGGAGGCTGTCACTATTTTATCACATTTATTGATGACTTCAGCAGAAAACTTTGGGTGTATTTTATGAAAAAGAAAAGTGAAGTGTTTGGGCACTTCAAAACTTTTAAAGCTATGGTTGAAAAAGAAACAGGCCTGCAAATAAAATGCCTAAGGTCAGATGGAGGGGGAGAGTACCTCTCGAATGAGTTTGCAAGGTTCTTGCAGGAGCATGGTATAAAGCAGCAATATTCATGCAGTCATACCCCACAGCAAAATGGAATTGCAGAAAGGAAAAACAGGCATATTGGAGAGGTATCTCGGGCCATGCTAAATGAAAAAGATCTACCAGATTACTATTGGGATGAAGCAGTTACTACAGTAGTTTATATAATGAAAAGGACTCTCACTGTAGCAATACATGGCATGACGCGAGAGGAGATGTATACTGGTAGGAAACCAGACATTTCTCATTTGAAAATTTTTTGTTGCATTGCCTATGTTCATGTTCCAGATGAGTTGAGGTCCAAGTTGGATCCAAAAGCTGAGAAGTGTGTCTTTATTGGTTATTCTCTGCCAGCAAAAAGGGTATAGATGCTATAACCCTTCTACACAAAAGTTCACAGTGAGCAGAGATGTTGTTTTTGATGAGATGAGCAGCTGGTATAAACCAGTAAATGTGATGATTGATGTAGATGCACAAAATGGTAATGCTGCACAGAATTCACAGCAGCAATCACAAAATATCATTGGACCTGCAGTGTCCTCTAGTAGTGGTTCACATACTTTGCCATGGACAAGCAGATTGAGATCAGGAGAATCTCCTCAAAGCAATGCAGAGAGTGGTATGCAGGTATCACGAAAAGGAAAAGAGAAGGTAGATCAGCCTATGTTTGATGTGAATGCAGGTCACTCTTGTGTGGATGGTGAATCCAGTGGCTCAGAACAGAGCATTGATGATGAGTTGGGTATTCCTTCTGTTGTTACACCTGGAGTAAGGAAGACCAGGGATGTTTTGAGAGCACCTGGAAGTTAGCCTATTTTGCACAGGTCTACCAGGGTTAGGTATCCTATGGATAGGCTGAAATATGATGGATTTACAGCCATTCACTATGCGTATATGGTCAAAGTGATACAGGATCTAGAACCCACTTCTTTTGAGCAAGCCATGGGAAATGAAAAATGGGAGAAAGCCATGGATGAAGAAATGGATGCCTTGGAAGCAAATGCTACATGGGAATTGGTGCCTTTACCTAAAGACAAGAACGCAATTGGCTGTAAGTGGTTTTATAAGATCAAGCACAATGCAGATGGTTCTGTGAATAGATACAATAGTTGTGAAGGGGTATGCACAGACATATGGCATTGATTATGAAGAAACTTTCAGTCCGGTTGCAAGGATGGAAACCGTAAGAGTAGCCATTGCTATGGCTGCATCAAAGGGATGGTCTTTACATCAGATGGATGTAAAGAATGCCTTCTTGCACAGTGATTTGCAAGAAGAGGTCTTTATGGAGCAGCCACCAGGTTATGTTCATGCTATTCATCCTGAGTTTGTTTGCAGGTTGAAGAAAGCCTTGTATGGCTTGAAGCAAGCACCTAGAGCATGGCCTATTTCAGTTCCTTTGGAGCAGAATGTGAAGCTGAGCAAGGATGCAGGTGAGCTTCTGGAAGACCCTACTATGTACAGATGCATAGTAGGAAGTTTGATTTATATGACTATTACCAGACCAGATTTAAGCTATGCCGTTGGATTGGTAAGTCAGTTTATGCAGGCTCCAAGGAAACTGCATTTGGATGTAGGTAGATGCATACTCAGGTATGTGAAGTCCACATTGCAGTATGGACTATTTTATGAGGTTGGGGTTCAGATACAGTTGCATGGATACACTGATGCTGATTGGGCTGGTAGTATTTCTGATAGACGATCTACCAGTGGATATGTGTTCTCTTTTGGGAATGCTGAAGTCACTTGGAGCAACAAGAAACAGCCTACAGTTGCCTTGTTGAGCACAGAGGCTGAGTACAGGGGTGCAGCAATGGCTGCATGTGAGGTAGCTTGGTTGCATAAGCTACTCTATGATATGCATCAGTCTACAGATGGGCCAGTTGTCATTTATTGTGACAACATGAGCAGCATACACTTGGCAAATAACCCAGTCTATCATGCTAAAACAAAGCACATTGAGGTGCATTATCACTATGTGCGGGAGAAGGTTTTACTAGGTCTTATTGATCTAGTTTATGTCAGCACGGAGGATCAGGTAGCTGACATATTCATGAAAGCATTGGGCACAGAGAAGCTGCGCAAGTTCAGATACATGCTTGGTGTGCAGGAATTGGGATTGAGCTCGAGGGGGAGTGTTGAGATATCGAGCTCCACTCGCGATATGCCAGGGTGACCGTTGTGCATTTATGTCACTGACTTGTTAGCTACAGATGCGGTTGGTACACCGCCCACGAATAATAGCTAGATGACAGCTATCTTTATCTACTCTAGTTCGTGGCTCAGTTAGTATGCCACCTTAGTTAGTTGAGTTTGGTTTGAGACCCACATATAGGGTTCTTCTATTTCTTTGTACTTGAGTTCTTTTGGCTTTCATAACTAAGAAGAGGAAAACTGTTTTCAGCCTCCACCGATGTGTGTATTCCCCCATTGTGCATGTGAGAAAGCCGCAAGTGAGACTCCTTCCCTCTCTCCCACTATCTTCACAGAGGAGGCCGATCTGTAGGCCGTGGTAGAAATCAGAATATGTAGCAAACTCAAGAAAACCAGTCCTATGCAGGAGGACGTGGTAACTCTAGAGGCAAGGGGAGCCAAAGAGGCCGTGGTGGATGGCAGAGAGGCCAAAATGCAAACAGCAATGTTGAATGCTACTACTATGGAAAAATGGGACATATGGCTAAAGACTGCTACAAAAAGCAAAATGACATTATGAATGGAAAGTTGCAGCAAGGCAATTATGCATC
Source organism: Dipteris shenzhenensis (assembly GCF_047967505.1). Taxonomy (NCBI): domain Eukaryota; kingdom Viridiplantae; phylum Streptophyta; class Polypodiopsida; order Gleicheniales; family Dipteridaceae; genus Dipteris; species Dipteris shenzhenensis. The sequence goes on from NC_141620.1 coordinate 18,949,745, forward strand.
TTCCAGTAGACAGGGTGATGACAGAAATGAGCATCTATTTATGATGCAGCATATGACCAATTCTGTGACAAGCGAAGAAGAACGAAATGATGTGTGGTATGTTTACTCAAGTGTGTCAAACCACATGACAGGTCATGCGAAATGGATGCAGGATGCAAGGAAAATGGAAAAACCAGGATTTGTGGAGAATGGTGATGATACTACACATCCTATTGTGCAGATTGGTAAAATTCCTTTGTCTATGCAGGATGGGAAAAAGAAATACTTGTCTGATGTATTTCATGTCCCAAACATCACCAAGAACCTGGTTTCTGTTGGTCGAATGGTTGAGCAGGGCTTGCAGGTCAGATTTAATCCTCATGGATGCTTTGTTGAGGATATGAAAAATAATGGTCGCTTGATAGCAAAAGGAAAGAAGAAGGGCAGGATGTTTACATTGGATGCGGACATGCCTGAATTGAGTGCAGCAATGTTTGCACATGGGACCGGTGTAGTTGCAAATATTGATATCTGGCATAAACGCATTGGTCATGTTAATATACAGTGACTTAAATGAATGCAAGCCCAAAATATTGTAGCAGGATTGCCTAAATTCAAGGTTGCAGAAATGCATAAGGTTTGTGAAGCCTGTCAATTTGGAAAACAGGAAAGGAAACCATTTCCTAGGCATGTTCAAGAGAGTAAAAAGCCATTGGAATTAATCCACTCTAATATGTGGACTACTAAAGCTGCATCTATTGGAGGCTGTCACTATTTTGTCACATTTATTGATGACTTCAGCAGAAAAGGGTGTATTTTATGAAAAAGAAAAGTTAAGTGTTTGGGCACTTCAAAGCTTTTAAAGCTATGGTTGAAAAAGAAACAGGCCTGCAAATAAAATGCCTAAGGTCAGATGGAGGGGGAGAGTACCTCTCAAATGAGTTTGCAAGGTTCCTGGAGGAGCATGGCTTAAAGCAACAATATTCATGCAGTCATACCCCACAACAAAATGGAATTGCAGAAAGGAAAAACAGGCATATTGGAGAGGTATCTCGGGCCATGCTAAATGAAAAAGATCTACCAGATTATTATTGGGCTGAAGCAGTTGCTACAGCAGTTTATATAATGAACAGGACTCCCACTACAGCAATACATGGCATGACGCCAGAGGAGATGTATACTGGTAGGAAACCAGACATTTCTCATTTGAAAATTTTTGGTTGCATTGCCTATGTCCATGTTCCAGATGAGTTGAGATCCAAGTTGGATCCAAAGGCTGAGAAGTGCATCTTTATTTGTTATTCTCTGCAGCAGAAAGGGTATAGATGCTATAACCCTTCTACACGTAAGTTCACAGTGAGCAGAGATGTTGTTTTTGATGAGATGAGTAGCTGGTATAAACCAGTAAATGTGATGATTGATGTAGATGCACAAAATGGTAATGTTGCACAAAATTCACAGCAGCAATCACAAAATATCAGTGGACCTGCAGTGTCCTCTAGCAGTGGTTCACATACTTCACCATGGACAGGTAGATTGCGTTCAGGAGAATCTCCTCAAAGCAATGCAGATAGTGGTACATAGGTATCACGCAAAGGAAAAGAGAAGGTAGATCAGCCCATGTTTGATGTGAATGCAGGTCACTCTTATGTGGATGGTGAATCCAGTGGCTCAGAACAGAGCATTGATGATGAGTTGGGTATTCCTTCTATTGTTACACCTGGAGTAAGGAAGACCAGGGATGTTTTGAGAGTACCTGGAAGTGAGCCTATTTTGCACAGGTCTACCAGGGTTAGGTATCCTGTGGATAGGCTGAAATATGATGGATTTACAGCCATTCACTATGCCTATATGGTCAAAGTGATACAGGAACCCGAACCCACTTCTTTTGAGCAAGCCATGGGAAATGAAAAATGGGAGAAAGCCATGGATGAAGAAATGGATGCCTTGGAAGCAAATGCTACATGAGAATTGGTGCCTTTACCTAAAGACAAGAACGCAATTGGTTGTAAGTGGTTTTATAAGATCAAGCACAATGCAGATGGTTCTGTGAATAGATACAAGGCAAGATTAGTTGTGAAGGGGTATGCACAGACATATGGCATTGATTATGAAGAAACTTTCAGTCCGGTTGCAAGGATGGCAACCGTAAGAGTAGCCATTGCTATGGCTGCATCAAAGGGATGGTCTTTACATCAGATGGATGTAAAGAATGCCTTCTTGCATGGTGATTTGCAAGAAGAGGTCTTTATGGAGCAGCCACCAGGTTATGTTCATACTATTCATCCTGAGTTTGTTTGCAAGTTGAAGAAAGCCTTGTATGGCTTGAAGCAAGCACCTAGAGCATGGTCTGACAAGATAGGACAGTATCTTGTCACTATTGGCTTTCAGATTTCCAAGGCAGATTTCTCACTCTATGTGAGAAAAATAGAGAAAGGTATTATGCTGCTTGTCATCTATGTTGATGATTTGATCATCACAGGTGATAGTGATGAAGATATCCTTCATGTGAAAATGCTATTGAAGTAGAAGTTTGAGATGAAGAATTTGGGAGAGCTGCGTTATTTCTTAGGCATTGAGGTGATTAGATCACCAAGTGGGATACAGCTCTTGCTGCAGAGGCAGTATGGATTGGACATGCTATCCAAATATGGGATGACAGGCTGTAAGCCTATTTCAGTTCCTTTGGAGCAGAATGTGAAGCTGAGCGCAGATGCAGGTGAGCTTCTGGAAGACCCTACTATGTACAGATGCATAGTAGGAAGTTTGATTTATATGACTATTACCAGGCCAGATTTAAGCTATGATGTTGGATTGGTAAGTCAGTTTATGCAGGCTCCAAGGAAACCGCATTTGGATGCGGCTAGACGCATACTCAGGTATGTGAAGTCCACATTATAATATGGACTATTTTATTAGGCTGGGGTTCAGATACAGTTGCATGGATACACTGATGCTGATTGGGCTGGTAGTATTTCTGATAGACGATCTACCAGTGGATATGTGTTCTCTTTTGGGAGTGCTGCAGTCACTTGGAGCAGCAAGAAACAGCCTACAGTTGCCTTGTCGAGCATAGAGGCTGAGTACAGGGGTGGAGAGGGGGTCTCTCCCAATAAATGCATCCTCCCACATGCATGGTGTGTGTAAAAGAGTCTCTCATGTGGGCTAGGTGGGTACGCACTCTCAATTGTGTGTGACAACCCTTTGCCTCATTTTTTCACGTAAATCAAACCCCATATCCCATGTCTAAGATACTCCCTTGGTCCCTTCCCAATTTTATAATACGTTCAAACATCTAGGAGGACAAGTGGAGGGTTAGCACAAGGAGTCTTGCCACCTCATCCTACTTTCCCCATTATTTAACTTGCATTCTTGGACTATCTACACCCTCCCCCACATGGGCCTATCCTACATGGAGGGAATAATACAATATAATATCCATCTCCACCTATTTTATATTACTTCTCCCATGGTCCTTGGGCCATGTCTCACTAAATGCAGTCATGGGACCGCTTAGGTGGAGGGGTGGCACATGGAGGAACCATGCCACCTTAACATTTTATAATATTACTACCATGGATTATGTACAACACACCTTATGGGTCCTTTTACGTGGAAGGGTGGCACATGGTCATGCCTTGCCACCTCAACCCTAGACCCTATGCACAATATATTTTATTATACTATTGCCACACATACAAGAGCACACACATATTTGTGCCTTTTACCTTGGACAAATTTATCCATAACAATAAGCAAATAGGAATTCACCTGATCGGTTAAGAGATCAATGCGGGAGTCCAACATCAAGACCAAGAAGAGACGCAGCTTGATGGAGTGGCTGCAACAACATGGAAGAATTGGTGATCACCATGGCAATTGTGCAAGTATTGTGGTGTGCCAATAAGAGATTAGTTTGGAACAAGAAGGACCTTGGCAAGATGGAACCCGCATGCGGACTTGCGAAGCTGCAGATGAGGTGCAGGGTCTTGCTTGTGGACGAATTGCATGAAGCGATGGTGTAGAGTCTTATGCAGGCATGGGATTCTGATCATGTGAGGAGCGATTTCCTGTAAACCACAACAATGTGGAGATTTTTTTGTGCCTTTATTTTGTCTCTTATTTGCATAAGAATACACTTTTTCTTCTTAAAGTGAACCAAGGTAGCTGTAAATTGTCCAAGAGATGAAGGAAGGTGCAGTAATGGGGGCCATACCGACTCAGAGATAGATCAGATGGAGCACCTATAGTTGGCATCTAATTCATGGAGGGGTAGTATGCAGTTTTTGAGGTGATACAGAAAAGAAGTGTGTGGCGTTTTGCGGATTGCAAGTGTGTGGGCAGTTATTGGTGCAACTATTTTGCAATTGGAAAGGCATGATCTACATTGACATTGCTGGAGTTTCTTCAAGAATGTGGCATTCAATGCCTATTGTTGTATTTCAATTATGCACTCACAAGGTTCTTTGCCTTGGCTTGTTCCCAAAATGATTGTTCTCCTTTGCACTCTTTCTTTAGCATCTGCTGACTTCCACTTAGGGGATATTTGTGCATGTGTGGTTCGCACAGTCCCATGTGTTAGGGCCTAAAACCACATGGGTTTAGCCCTAAGTGGGGATGCTAAGAGGTGGGTGCACATGGAGATACCAAGAGACACGTGTGTGGGCAATGAAGGGGCATAGACCTCTCTCTCTATATGTATGCAATGAAAGAGCAACCAATTAAGGCAGTTATTCATCTTCCATTCTTGTCTCATCTATCTTCTTACTGCTATTTCGAGAGTCTCTTGGGTATTCTCTTCCCTGTAGGGGCTGTTAGGGCCTCTACACATGCCATTCATTTCCATACCTATCATTCCGCATATCTTGCAACAAATAGAAGGGTCTACAAGCTTTGAATTAAAAAGAAATCCCATTTGACCAAATCCAATGCCACTTTGACATTTTAACAATAGCTAGCTCATACCATATCCCAATATCTCCTAAGAGGAATTTGAGAAATTTGTAGTGAAAAGGGAGAATAGAGAGAAGAGGCACTAGCAATGATTCTGGTTCCTGTGTGTAGCTATTAGACTAAAATGTTGCCTCATCCACCAGTCTAGAGGTGCACCCTAGTTTTTTTTTGGCAAGAATAATTACTTCATTAAGTATGAATGAAAAACACAAGAGAAAGACCAAATGCGGGAGTACATCATGCAATACATGAGGAAAAAACTGATAAAATGAGCTAATAAAGAACCAAGGCAGAGGCTGAAAATGCCATCTCAACCCTGAAGGAGACTCAAATAAGAAAGGATATCCTCTCTAAACTCTAAAAAAAGTAACTCTTCTAGCAGTGGGGCTGCTCTAGAGGATCCCTGCATGTTCGCACAAATGGCCATCAGAGTGTGTATTATGTCAGTCCAAATACTGGCCATAGTCTAGGAAGGGTGAACCTAGATACCCTCCATCACCTCTGTACACCTAGCTCTCCAAATATGCCAAGCTACAATGCTAGCCAAAATCTCACAAGATGTGTCTACTGAGGCATGAGTAGCTCTGAAAGGACTAGATTATGTCCCTTCAAAAAAACCTATGGTCTAGTAAGAGAAAACCAAGCCACTGAACCCCAGGTCATATAGGAAGGTGTTGTATGAAAGATACTAAAAATCCTAGCAACACCTTTCCAGATCATCCTTGCCTGTCTGCACTCCCAAAGGCAATGCTATACTGATTCAACTGCCATGTGACAAGGACAAGTAGGGTCAACCCCGAACCTAGATCTCCACAGGTTCACTGCAATCCCTCCATGAATAGAAAGCCAAAAGAAAAGAGTGATATTTCTATTCCTAAGGGATTTCTAGAGCCTACGCCAAAAGTTCTTCCATCCCAATGTGGTGCTCTAGAGGGCCTCCAAGGTCTACTACTGAGCTACAACCTCTGGGCATTTCTAATTGTGTAGCAAAAGAAGGGGAAGCTCTTCTCTCGGTGCCCCTCATCAATCCATTCCCACTCCCCTGGGTCCCACTGCAAGAACCTAATAGGGGAACCACCATAAAGCCAAATTGTTCTTGTCAAGCTTCTCACTGACAATGGTAGACAGATTCTCAGACATTTTACAAATCACGAATTGCAACAGCAACCTGTAAACACAGCAAATGCCTCACAAGGGCAAATAGCAAAATTTCTGCAAACAGCCTCACAGGGGCAGATCCACAACACTGACGAAAGTGGTATTTCACCACACAGTCACTTCCTAGTGACGATTTTGCATCAACAGGCAACAGGCATGAATCTGCAACTCCCAATATCTCTGCACATAGGCATACGATGCAATTTCTATGGCACCTTTCCACCGACTAGCCGCGCAGTGGTCGCACAGTGAAAAATAGGGCCTTTTTCTGAGTGCGTGCGAAGAACTTCCGCCTTCAAAATGGGCCCCGAAATGAAGGGCCTCTCAATCTGAGTGCTCTCGCCACACCGCAAAGGGCCTCTCAATCTGAAGCAGTGCACTCCTGCACTTCTGGCTGTGCTACCTGCAGAGATTTGCTCCCAAACTCGAAATAGGAAAGCAACACTGGTCCTCTTACCAGGACACCACAAACTTGGCTTGCTTTCTTGAGCTCCTTACCACGAACAAGGCTCTGATACCATGTAAAGAATAAGGGAGAGAGATAGGAGACTCAAGTTCAGCTTTCTTCACAACACACAAGAGAGAGAGGACACAAGGTTGGGGGGTGAAGCCTTTCTTCACTTTTGCACACAACAACAATACAATAGAAGATGGAAATACCCTATATGTCAAACTCTAGAATAGTGGTTCATATGTGAACCCAAACCAAAAACATACGTGGTAGTCTAACTACACCACGAGTACAACTAACATAGGTGGTGACATAAATGATAGTCATCCAGGAGATATATCAGGGGTAGAGCTTGATATCTCAACATATGGATTCTCCCACCAAAGTACGATGGTCTTGTTATGGCACCATATACATAGAATAGAAATCCACCCCTCAACTTTGAAAATTTCAACGCGATGCTTCTAGAGAAGGAGATGCGTCAAAAGACGAGGACTGGAGAAGATTCGGCTTTTTGGATCGGATCAAAGAAATGTAAGGGTAAGGACTCTGGTAACCCATTTTCTTCTGATGATAAAAAGAGAAAGAAGAAGATTAAGTGCTTCTATTGCAACAAGGCAGGGCACAAGCAGAATGAGTGCCGGAAGAAGATTGCAGATGAGAAGAACGGAGTAAAGAAAGAGTCCAACAACAGCACGCAGGCAGTACGAGTAGAGCTATTCATAGCAATTGAGGAGATTTGCATGGAAGCAGATTATGTACCTGTGGATGAACCTTAGATCATTGACAGTGGTGCATCACACCACATGACTAGTTGGAAGGATTGGTATACCTCTACAGTTGGTAGGGAATGACATCCTGGTAGTAGCCAGCAATGATGCAAAATGTCCAACAAAACGAAAAGGTACGATTGCTCTCAAGTCAGATGGAGTTGTAAAATAGTTATCCGATGTTCTTTATGTGCCAGATATCCAAAGGAATTTGTTTGTTTTTGCAATCACAGATCGGGATCTCAAAGTTCACTTCGATAAGAATGGTGCAAAGATTTTGGATCTTCAAGGGAAGGTCATTGGTAAAGGTACACAGCGCAATCACATTTACGAACTCTCAGCTTTCAATGCTCAAGCCGATGTGAAGAACACTAAGCTGTGGCATGAGAGGTTTGGTCATGTAAACCTTAGTTCTTTGAAGGAGATGCATAAAAGTGGAATGATTGCAGACCTACCAAAAATTTCAGATCTGCTCGATGTATGTAAAGCTTGCATGATGGGCAAGTAGCATCGGCATCCCCTTCCTAAAGAGGCCAGTAGGGCAAAGGCTCCTCTAGAGCTCGTTCACATGGACCTTTGTGAAAAGATGGAGATGGAAGCTTTGGGTGGTTCCTACTGCTTTATGACACTGATCGATGACTACAATGGAAGGATATGGATATACAACCTGAAGACTAAAGACGAGGCTTTTAGTAGGTTCAAGGAATGGCATGTAATGGTCGAGAAAGAATCGAGGAGGAAGGTGAAGAAATTGAGATCAAACAGAGGTGGAGAGTTCACATCAACTGAATTCAAGAGTTATTGCAAAAGTCATAGGATCAAGAGGCAGAAACCCCCGCCATATACATCACAAAAAAATGGAGTAGCAGAGTGCAAGCTGCACGTCATCTGCGAAATGGGCTAGAGTATGATTAAAGGGAAAGATTTGCCAAAGACTTTCTGGGCTGAAGCATGTAACACTGCAGTTTACATTCTCAATCATAGCTACACGAAGGCTGTGAATGGGATGACTCCACTGCAGGCCTTTTCTAGTAAGAAACCTTCAGCTGCACATTTGAGAGTTTTTGCATGTGACTGTTTTGTGCATGTCCCTGATGCTACCAGGACCAAATGGGAATCGAAGAGCCGGAAGTGTATTTTCTTGGGCTACAGTGAAGAGGGAAAGGGTTACTATCTCTATAATCCTGTTACCAAGAAGGTAATTATAAGTCATGATGTGGTCTTCTCAGAACAGCCGCATCAATTGGAGGAGGATGCTTCCTTTCCAAACAACCAAGACCAGGATATCCATCCAATACCACCACCAATAGTAGACCTAACTCCCCCAATGGTGCTTGGGAGGATTTAAGATAAAGAAGATGAAGAAGAGCCTATAGAACCACAAAGGCAATGGCCATTCCTGAAGTTGGTAAAGTCGCTTTTGGACAACAGAGAACCTCTAGCCATTAAGGAGGAACCATCTGAACACCGCCAATCCTAGAGATGATCCAAACACTGCAGGAACACTTAGTCAACTATGCTTTGATGACACAGGTGATCCGTGCTGATGAACCCAAGTGTCTTGAAGAGACACAGGGTGATGATAAGTGGATGGAGACTATGCAGTTGGAGTATGGCTCCATAATGAAGAACAACACTTGGGACATTGTGGATCGACCACCAAAACGCAACGTAATCGGCAACAAGTGGGTGTACAAGACCAAGTACAAGTCTGATGGCATGTTGGATAAGTACAAGGCTCGGCTCATGGCAAATTGATTCACACAGATACATGGTTTTGATTATCAAGATACTTTTGCTCCCACAGCTCAACTAACCACAATTCGTAGTGTTTTGGCTTTAGCTGCCTAGGGAAGTTGGCCCATGTTTTAGATGGATGTTAAATCCATCTTTCTGAATGGGGATCTCAAGGAGGAGGTATATGTGGAACAACCACCAGGTTTTGTGATCCTCGGTTCAGAAGGTAAAGTTTGTAAACTAAAGAAGGCACTTTACAGGCTGAAACAGGCCCCACGAGTGTGGTACCAATGAATTGATGCCTACTTTTTGCAAAACAGGTTCAAGAGGAGCCCATCAGATGCAAATTTGTATATCTTCAGAGAAGGAGGCAGATGTATAATCGTGGTCCTTTATGTGGATGACCTTGTCATAACAGGGAACCATGAAGAGAAGATCTCGCTAACAGGGAACCATGAAGAGAAGATCTCACAGACGAAGAATTTGCTAGGAAGAGAGTTTGAAATGACAGACCTCGGATTGATGCATTTCTGTTTGGGGATTGAAGTTTGGCAAGAGCCGAAACAGATTTTCATTTCATAGCTGAAGTATGCTAGAGAGATACTGAAGGCATTTGGCATGGCTGAGTGCAAGACAGTTTGTACCCCTATGGAGGTTGATGTGAAGCTCTCAAACAAGGATTCATCACCACTGGTGGATGAAGTGAAGTACAGAAGCCTTGTGGGTAGTTTGATTTACTTGTGCAACACGCGGCCGGACAAGCTTTACGACTGGTGTACTAAGCAAGTTTTCCAATAAGCCCCAGGAGAACCATTGGAGGGTAGGGATGCGGGTGCTAAAATACATCAAAGGCATACAACACCTATTTCATTAATTTTGGACTTTTTGTATTGTTTTTGGACGAAGCCTAGAAATCCTTCCCAAATGAAAACTTGACTTTGTGAAAATATCCTTCCCAAATCAAAATTTTACTTTCTGAAAATATTCTTCCCAAATCAAAAGTTCACTTTGTGGCACTATCATATTCACATAAAAATATTGTTTTTTCAATCTATACTTTTGCACCAACATGCAAGAATTTGAAATAATCCTATATTAGAAATTATAGCTATATCTAACCAGGTACAAACATCTTCTATAGTCTTTTGAGGAGAGCTAAGAATAGAATAAAGGAGAGCATCGAGCATGTAGACACGATGCTGCACTGCACTAGGAAGCTGAGAAATAACTACACTGCACCAAGAAATAAACAAATGTTAGCTCATAGAATTGATTTGCATTCTACACTAGGAAACTGATATATAACTACACTATAAATAAATAAACAAATGTTAGCTCATTGAAGTAGCAACAAATAAACAAAAGTTACCTAAGAATGGCCAAGATAACATTGTCATAAACCTCTTTTAAAGGATTGGAGAGGATTGAAACCTCCTCTCTACCAAAGCTCAAATACTGAGGTTCTCGTTTCAAAACGATCCTAACTTCAAATGAGCTCTCCATTTTATCCAATGCAACTAAATTTGTAGAATGGGTCTCTGTCATAGCTTGTATTCTATGTTTGTGGTCATTCTACTTTTCCATGGTGTCTTTAAAGCTCTTGTGCTCATGGGATTCTTCAATCAAATTTAGAGGTGGTTGCATTGTTGAAGTAGAAGGGAGTGCCTCCATATTGACTTCATCCATTTCTTCTCCCTCTATTGTCTGTAAACAAATATGAGAGATTAGATTCATTATATTTAAATTTAAATCTTATTTAAAAAATTGTATTTAGTTGAGAAATAGAGAGTTCATACCGCTAAGTATTGTTGTAGTGGCCTTTTTTCATAACCCTACGAGCCATAATTATCAAAGAAGGCATCATCATGTTTGTCTTCATCTACCAACCTCTCTCTGAACGGGTCATGTAAGTCCATCTTTTCATCATCATCAATTGGAACATTATGATCTTCAAGGTAATCATCCATGTCATCAGTGTCCTTGTGGTCTATCTCTTTTTCATAGCCTGTGGTTAGATCTGCTTGAAGCTGAAAATAAGCCATGAAATGCTTATTTTCAATAATATTTGTGGAGTTGCCTTTTCTGAGGAGATCCTCAAATAAATATCCCATCCTGCACAAGGTGACCTCCCAACCTGCGGGTAGCAAATTCTCCATCATGGTAAGCAAGAGACTCCCACTTTTTGTAGGACTTCCATAGTTGTTTTTTTGATAATGTATGGATTTGGGAATATCTTGCTCTTCTAGCATCAATCTCAAATTATTTAAATTCCCTCTTATGTTCTTTTGTAAGGAGTGATCAGGGTTGGGACTCTGCATACACAAAAAGAATGATTCAAGAGATTGAATCGCTATGCGACATTATCTCTTGCCTCTCTTTGCTACATAAACACCACTATAGATCTTCAAATCTGATGAATATGCTCGCTCGAGAGTAACTTGCATGGCTTCTTTGTCTTTTTTATCAACAAAAATGACAATGTTGCAAATTGCCACTTTGCTAATGGTGGTATATACTATTCTATTAATGAAGTTATGGATATCATCGCTAGAAACTTCATTGATAAAGAATAGTTGTGGCTTATCCCATGCTGACTCATTCTTGAAGAAGTCATCTTCTGAGACTCCCCTGAAGTTCACAAGATTTCCAAACTCTGCCATAACCTCTACATTGAATTGAAAGCTTTGGTGCATATCTGTCGACATCCTTATCTTGCTGATTAATCTTTCCACATATGCAACCACCTATTGTGGGATTTCTTTCCTCATATAAGAGGTTACTATTTCTGACCCATCTTCATCCTTTTTAATCCACCTGTTTGCCCATAGCTTTACATTGGGTGTTGACAAAGCAGCTATATGCTTCACCACATTATAGTCAATGTTACAATGAGTAAGTGGAATTTGTTTCTCTGACAGCAAATACTTAATGGCACTATGCACTGCATCACGCCTCACCTATACATTGATGCATTCTTCCATGCAGTGGTCTTTGTCTTTTTTTCCAAAAAACCATTATTTCTTTAAATTTTTTTGTGCTGCCATGGATGCATACTTGTCAGTTAAGTACTTTATAGGCCTCCACATCCTTGCCGTCAACTCCTTCTTATCCATTACCTTTAACTTTTCGGAGATAAACAAAGGAGCTTTATAGGTCAATCAATCAAGTAGGGGTGAATGATCCTACTAACCAAGGAAGAAGATAGGAATATCAGAATTGGGGAAATAATCCTCAACAATCACATCAAATAATGATTCTCAGAATTGCACATATTGTGGTCAAGCTGGACATCGGCAAGGCCCAAGTTGTGAGCTATGGTGCAAACACCGCAATGAGAGGGGTATCCCCATTGTGTAGTACCAAACTCAATCACAAGCACAAAATCCACCTCATCAACCATGAGCTCAAGCCAATGCTGTGCTTACTCAACTGGAACAGAGTTGTTCAAATGATGCACCCATGGGGGTGAAGCAGCTAGTTGGGCATGGTGGGAAAGACTTGGAGTGAATGTTGGAAGTGTCCTATGATAATATGGGTTGCAAACTAGAAGGGGAGATGCTACAGAAACAAATTTATCTAGAAGCACTCGCCATCACACGATCTGAGGGTCCTATATAGGGTGAAAATAAATTGCCTGTGGCAACCAAAGGTAAACAGCCAATTGATTGGAATGAGCAAAATAGAGTTTGTCAAGATGTTCTTAAAGCTCTTGATAAGGTGAATATAGGGAAGGAAGTTAAGTGGGGAGTAAAGGATATCTCACATTCTAAACCTTTAGAAAGAAAGATTGATACAAAGATAAAGACAACGGAGGAGAAGATTCTACCCCCACATGTGAAGCTAGTCGTGAAGAAGGAGGCACCAGTAAAGAAAGTGACCAGCATGAAGGATTTTTAAAATGTGTTGATGCACTCAAGGAGCAACATGAAGGTCCAAATCTTGAATATCTGAAGGGACGAAATCTTTCTAGAGGATGTTATCCAGTTGGTGATATACGCAGCAAACCCAAACTTGGTGATGCAGTGAACCATGGGGAATTGTCTCATAGTATGTTGAAGGCTCAAATAAATATCACATTGGACTAGCTTCTTAATCTGGTACTAGAATTCAAAGCACACTTGTCGACAAATTTGTCGGATGGTGGTGTGAGCCTAATGGATAAGGCAAAAGAGGAGGATGAGGAGATGTAGGACATTGACCCCAAAGTTAATGTAGCACAAACTGAAGATGTAGATTACACTGTTACCCTAATCTAGGTGGATCACACTAGAGGTCCTTTTGGATGGCGCATCTAGTGTGATCAGTTTGTCAAAGGATCTTTACAAAAACTTTTGTCTCAATGAGTTCAACTCCTTTTTAGGTCAAAATGGCCAATTAATGGAGGGTCCAACCTCTTGGGATACTAAGAAATCAACAAAGTGGAGTTTGTGGTCTAACTTTCATGGTCAGTTTTGTTGTTCTTAGAATGAAGGGAGATGATGGATCTTATTCCATGTTATGGGGCAGGCCATGGTTTTGGGTAGCCAAGATTAAGCTAGATTGGGGAGCTGATAGGGTAACTATTTGTAAAGGAAAGAAGAAATTGAAAATAGCCATGGTGCCAATAAGGAGTGTTCCAAAAAGTGTTCAACCCTTGGCAGCTAAAGGAATTAACATGGTGGCCGAAGTTGAAGATGATGAGGAAGAGTATCTTATCAAAAGTAATCCCTCTTTAATTCTAATTTTTGAAGTGGATGTGCAGGCCATGGTGGACCAATACAAGAAAAATGATGGGAGCAATTCTTCAATTCAAAGAAGGTTAGTGCAATTCCAAATTCAGAGGGAGACTCTCCGAAAGCAAAATAGAGGAAATTCAAACAACAAAAGTTAGACGAAGTAACTTCAAAACAGTGGGATGCTAATGAAGAAAAAGAAGAATTTTATATCAAAATAGATATTTAGGCAATCATTGAAGTAGAAACAGCATTTGAAGATCACTTGAGAAGGTGTGCAAGAGTTCAGGAGGATGGCTCCAAAGAGATGAATCTCGGAACAGAACAAGATGCACAGATAGTGCATGTTAGTGCTTTGTTGGATGGAATTTTAAAGGAAAATTTGAGACATTTGTTGCTGGAATTCAAGGATGTATTTGCTTGGCATTATACAGACATGAAGGGCATTGATCCATCTATTTGTCTAGCATAAGATCAGTTTAAAGAAGGATCCTTGTCCCCGCCATGATCTAGCAAAGATATAGAATGAACCCAAATTAAGCTTAAAAGTGAAGGAAGAAATCGACAAATTGCTCAAGGTGGGTTTTATTTACCCAGTGGATAAGGTAACATGGCTTTCACCCATAGTTATGGTACCTAAAAAGAATGGTAAATTTAGGGTGTGTGTTGATTACATAAAGCTCAATACAGCAACAATAACATATCCTTTTCCATTACCTTTTTGTGACACAATGCTTGATGTTGTGGCTGGTCATGAGATGTATAGCTTTCTTGATGATTTCAACGGGCATAATCAAATAAGGATGGCTCTGGAGGATAGAGACAAAATTGCTTTCTTTATAGAGTGGGGAGCTTTTGCTAGCAATGTCATGACTTTTGGTCTAAAGAATGCACCTCCCACATTTCAAAAGTGGATTCAGGAATTCTTTGCTCCGTACTTGACAACTTTTATCAGAGTTTTTCTTGATGATTTCTCTGTGTTTGGAAAGAAGGAGGAGCATTTGCAACATCTTAGATTATGTCTTGAGAGAGGATGAATTGCACGGCTTAGTCTTAATCCAGGAAAGTGTGCTTTTGCAGTTGAGAGGGGTGTTCTATTGGGTCATATAATCTCAAAAGAGGGCATCACCATATATCCAAGAAAGGTGGAAGTTATTCAAAATGCTCCTACACCAAGAACTCTTAAGTAGTTGTCATGCTTTGTTGGGTAGATCATATGGCATAGCAGGTTTTTGTGCTATCTTTCCCATGTTTGTGCACCATTGACAAAAATTACCAGGAAGGGAGAAGCTTATATGTGGGAGGCGCAAGAACAAAAATCTTTTGTTTTATTTAAGAAGATGTTAGTTGGCATCAATTCTCAAACCACCCAACTAGAAACTACCATTTCATATTTTTGTTGATGCTTTGGATATGGTCATAGGTGCCGTATTGATGCAAAAATTTGTTCAAGGGTGGTTTTAGCCAATATATTACGTCAGTAGAAGATTAGCAAAGGCAGAGTAGAATTATAGTGTTACTGATAGGGAAGCATTGGGTATGGTTTATGCTCTCAAAAAAGTTAGACACTATTTGTTGGGGATTAAAGTGATCTTAAATGTGGATCATCAAGCTCTCATCTATTTGGTGAACAAACCACAATTGTTTAGCAGGCTAGCTAGATGGATATTACTCCTCCAAAAACACGATTATGACATTTTTCATACACCTAGTAATCAGGATGTGGTTGCCAATTATTTAATTCGATTAATGAATGGTGAGGCATCTTTCGGAGTTCAGGATGATTTACTTGATCCACATTTGTTTTCTGTCACCTTGGATGGTGGGGAAGATTGTATGATGGAATTCTTCTTTTTATGATAGAAGGGATGGTACCTCAGTCACTATCAAGAGATTAGAGGAAGAAAATTTTATTGCAAAGTAAACCATTTTTTGTGATAGTTGGAGTTTTGTACAGGAGGGATATTGATCAAATTATCCGAAGATGTGTACCAGATCATGAAAGGAAGGCAATCCTCATGGAAGCACATGCTGGAAACACAGGAGGTCACTTTTTTGGTGATATTACTAGAAAAAAGATATTGTAGGCAGGTTTGTGGTGGCCCACAGTATTGAGAGATGCTCATCAATTTGCTAAAATTTGTTTACCATGTCAAAGAGATGGCAGGCCAATAGATACAGATCGGATGCCACATTAACCTATTTTACCTCTGGGTCCATTCCAAAAATGGGGACTTGCTTTTATGCATTCGATTAAACCTTCGACTAGATAGGGTGCGTACATATTATGAGCGGAAACCCTTGAGCGGATTATCCGAGCAACACTCAATGAGTTATACTTGAATGAATGTTTTTTTATGGAATATCTTTTTTTAAAAACCTCAATCGACAGCTCTCATATTAGCTGCATGCATGTACCAAGGTACAAAGAGCCAAAGACATATACCCTTGGTTTGAATGCTCTCATGATGCAATTGTGTGTATTATATTTGCACATTCATTGTATTTTCTATAAGCCTCAACATGCCAACAAAATTAGGACTAGTGGCATTGTTCACTTTTAAGTAGATATGCTTATTAATACCTCCCCTCAAGCTTGTGAGATTGCCAACAATTATTTGTTTTTAGTCTTTCGAAACTCAATAGAGGGACGGATATATATTTTAACAATCAAAGATGTAAACTATGAATTCACCTAAAAATTCAAACCTAAAAATTACAACTTGCCATACATTTCCAAAACAACTATGACATGTTCATATTATTAGGTCAAAGACCATTAAAATCACATGATTCAGAAGCCATAATCTATCAATCCATAAGAAGTTAAGGTTTGCATAAGAAGGTAATGGCTATCCATCCATAAGAAACCAGGTCTACATGAGATGATAATGAAAACATGAGAAATTAAGTTTTGCATCAATCCATAAAAAGCCAGGACATGCTCTCTAGACCTCATCAGCCAAGTCATCTATGTAGTCTAGATGCCCATGATGCCTCTCCACCAACTCATAATCGAATGTGCTATCTCCTGCCATTTGGGTAGCCACATCTTCTGCATAGCAAGGTAGAACACTAAGCTCAATTACTCAGTATCTAACCATGCTTAAATTATACACATAGATCAAATAAATTACTCACTAATCAAGAGGTGCATCAAAGTCATAGTCTGTCTCCTCATCATCTATCATGAGGACTGCTTGATTCACACTTGAAGGCCCTGCCTCTATGAAGTTGTCTCTAAGCATGCCTTCTAAGTATCCTGTGCAAATCTCTTTGTCATTGTCCACTGCCATGCATGGACGTCCTGAGTGAATTGCTGCTTTCATCCCAGGTGCTGTACCTGCACCAAGCTCAAGCACAGAGCCTCCAATAGGACACAACAACTCCATGAACATCAACATCATGGAGCTACTCTTCTCCAACCCACCACGCCACTGTCCACCCTTTCCCTCTTTTATGCACCGTACACTTGAAGGCAAGTAATGAGTGATGAAATAATTGTCCATGCACACCTTAAGGGATTGGGAAACTTTATTTGCCCTATCAAGATAGTGATGTGCCTTCTTGCCAATCCTAGAGAACAATAGGATTTGAAAGGCAGTAATCTACATAAAACATAGATTGAAAAAGTTAATGGAGAATACTAAAATATGAACAAACAAGAACATGACAATCATGTAAATAGCCAAATGACATACCTTGACACCAAAGCCAACATTATCCGCAACATCAATCCAATCTCCCGTCTCCACGATCCATCTACATGTACTAACTATAAGATACCAGTAGCTGAATGCAATTCACATAAATAGACATTATCAACTGTGATATATTGCTCATCTACAAGAAACCTCTAGTCTCATTTGTCTTGCCAAATGCTCAACGAATGAAGTGGATACAGGTGAACACATCACCAATGTCCATCCATAATCATCCATCACAGATGAAGCAATAGCAAGTGAGCATGAGATATGCTCCTCATTTAGAATGTTCCATCCAGGGATTCCACCCTTGATTCCACTCACTATTGATCCTGTAGGAAGGTCAATCAAGCAAAAATCCACACTCCATGTAGCATTTTTTCCATTGCGTGACTTCTTCATGCCACCAAGTTCATGGTAAAAATTTCTTATGATTTGAAAAGCCCCATCATACTTGTATTGCTTAACTTCTTTTCCAAGTGATACATAATCATACTTCCAAACTTTGTAGTTTTCTTGTGAGATACGAGTTGCAAATGATGAGAAAGTGGACAAAGGAACATAAACCATATCTGTATTACACACTTTCTTGCTAAGAAGAGACTCCTCCTTTCGTGGATCATTGTCTACAATAACAAAGAATCCTAAATTAAATTTGTAGGAAGCTTCTAATCACTTTGAAACATGAAAGAAAGAGTTATAAGAAAATAGACCTGTGTTAGAAGTGCCCATTGGTTTAGGTCTTCCACCTCGTTTGTTATTTGGAGTCACATGACTTGCCTTTTGCTTTTCTACTATTGCTTTTTGCTCCTCTTCAAGCCTCTTCTTTTGTGCCTCATCCATGTTGCCCGACGAACCCGAGTTTGACTTGCACTCACCTTTTAAATGGCGATCATAAGTTTCCTTCTCTTCCTCGATACATGTTCCAGCCTTCATCTCGATCCACCAAGGGCAGTGCTTCCTTTCCCACTCCGTAAGCAATATATGACCATCCTTATGCTTATTCTCTCTAAAAATATGAGAGGTGTACATGCAATAAGTAGCAGGTGCAAGCATAGTCCAAGCCTTGCAAATGGATGGTACCACCTTAAGACTCTTATTTGCAGCCAGATAATGGAGATACCTAAATGATTTTTAGGATAATATAAGAGAATGCAAGGTATTACAAAGATATCTTTCAATTGAAAACGAAAGCCAAAACGCACCTGTAAACCAATCGTCTGCTGGCATTTGTAAGATCAACTTGCTTGGATGGAACAACAGCAACTGTCATCAATGAAGCAAAAGGCTCAAACAAAAGGCCTATGTCTCACTATAATGCCATCAAAGTATTCCAGAATAGAAGGACTGTCTGGAAGTGTAGCTGCACCCTCAATGCTTGATGATTTCATCACTTGGTCAAGCAATCGCCCAGCATCTGCCAACACATGGTCCATCCATACTTCTTTTGCAAGCCAAGGTATGAAACCATGGTCAGTCATAGGCATCCCATAACTCTCCTTTAGATTGTCATCTGCACCAAGAAGAGAAAGAATAGATAGTTGCTTTGCCTTGGAACAGGTTGCAATTGATACTTGGTAAAGCTTCTCCAAAGTGATCTTCATTGATGTATCCTCAAATGGTAAATTCCAAAGGATATTAAACCACTCCTTGCCATGGGAAGGATTGACTATTGAAAGCATCTGCCAAATAGTAAAGTTTTAGAAGAGACTTTGATACACACAACAAACCATATATTAAGGTTTTCAAAGTACAAACTAAAAATTTGCAAGTTGTAACTATAGATTTATAATTTTCAAATCATATATTATGGTTTATGAGTTGTAAAATTAGAATTTGAAAACTATAAATTCAAATTTGCAAACTATAAATTCAAATATCTGAGATATAAAACGTAGAATTTTGTGGACTACAAATTCAAATTTGTGATCCATAAATACAAAATTTGGTAAATTGAAAACTTACCCGTGTAATTTTTCTTCGATATGTTGCTCCCACAGTCTTTTTAATCTCATGAATCTTGGACTCTCTCTCATCCTTTGGCATGGAAGAATGCAATTTCTTGCATTGAGCCTCAAAGTCTGATTTCCATTTCCCCTTTCAACATAAACAGATAATCTCATCATAATGTTATTGGAACACAAAGCAAAGTCACAAAAAAAGAAAATATATAAACTAAAGAACTAATACTTACGGCAAATACCATCCTCCCAAGAATAGTTTGGGTGAGGGGATACCACACCCTTCGTCCACTTCCAACCTCTTTCTGTCTTGCCAACTCAATAGGTTTTTTCTCCTCCTCACTAAAATCCTGAGTAAAATATTGAGCATCACAGGATACGAGTGTGCTTGTGTGGTACAAATAATCCTTGAGATTAGTAACAACAATTGCATCTTCATTAAGCTTGCAACCATTGACTTAAATGGATCAAAATTGGTTTCATTTACAAGCACTTATCATTTCAATATAGAAAACATAAACAACAAGGCTTACAAGTTAAATCTTTATAGAGCAGCAACAAGCTTAAGCTCATCCTTTGCTTCCGGTTCAATAACTTGAGCTTGCACTCTAATGTGTCTAGACTTGATATTTGTGTAAAGCTCTTCTATGCTTTCCATCCAAGATGCCGTACGATGATTTCCTTCCCACACGAAGAACATTTTGTTTGATAGAAAGCTCCATGGTGTGCCAATTATCTCTGATTCAAACTCATCATTAACTAAGATCCAATTCTTGTCCCAACGTTCTCTTGTGACATCATCAACATCCTTCGAAGAAAGATGGATTTTGTTTGTGGGAGCTTTAGGATCTCTATTTGAGTTCTTGAGATCTCTTGTGAGATTTGTGGTTTAGGTCTTTGTGTCTTTGTTTGTGGGAGTTCTAGGTTCTCTTTGTTGAGTTCCTTTGATCTCTTGTGAGAAAAGTGCTTTTGGTGTTTTTGTG
This sequence comes from Dipteris shenzhenensis, assembly GCF_047967505.1. Lineage (NCBI taxonomy): Eukaryota > Viridiplantae > Streptophyta > Polypodiopsida > Gleicheniales > Dipteridaceae > Dipteris > Dipteris shenzhenensis. Next base: position 18,970,153 of record NC_141620.1, read on the forward strand.
TCTATGAGATTTGTTTGTGGGAGTTCTAGGATCTCCTTGTTGAGTTCCTTAGATCTCTTGTGAGAAATGTGCTTTTGGTGTTTTTGTGTCTATGAAATTTGTTTGTGGGAGTTCTAGGATCTCCTTGTTGAGTTCCTTAGATCTCTTGTAAAAAAAAAATTTGGTGGGAGTTCTAGGATCTCCTTATTGAGTTCCTTGGATCTCTTGTAAGAAAAAAATTTGGTGGGAGTTCTAGGATCTCCTTGTTGAGTTCCTTAGATCTCTTGTGAGAAAATTTGTTTGTGGGAGTTCTAGGATCTCCTTGTTGAGTCCTTAGATCTCTTGTGAGGAATGTGCTTGTTTTTGTGTCTATGAAATTTGCTTGTGGGAGGTCTAGGATCTCCTTGTTGAGTTCCTTAGATCTCTTGTGAGAAATGTGCTTGTTTTTGTGTCTATGAAATTTGTTTGTGGGAGTTCTAGGATCTCCTTGTTGATTTTCTTAGATCTCTTGTGAGAAATATGATTTTATTTTGTGTTTGTATTCTCACACTTTCTTTGAAAGAATATTAAATATTCATTCAATAGAATGTGAAAGAATACAAAGAGTTTTAAAGGTGTAGTTTTAAAGGTTATTAGAACACTTGTCTCATTCTTACACTTTCTTTTGAATGAATATTTAATATTCTTTCAATAGAATGTGAAACACCATCTCTCAAATTGGTGGACTATGTAGATTTTGACTTGAGAGGTGATGAAGCAAAATAGGGTAATGAAATTAGCTCTAGCACGATGACATGAAGGCTGTACAATCTGCCAAAACAACCACTAGCTCTTCCTTTAAAAAAATTGAGTTCATTGTTAGTATTTCATTTTGGTAGTTTTCCAACCAGTCCATAGTTTATAATAAAAAGGTCAAATAAATCTAGAGTTCTAGACTTTTTGCAGGCACATGTACCATTTTGTTATTGAAAATTCTAGTTCCTAGGGAAGGGGTGAACAGATATGTAGCAATATGTCACAAAGACAACTCACACGTCTTTGAAATGTATAGATGGCAACCACATACAAACATCTATTATGGTCTTTTTGTTATTTTGATAAGTATTGCCGAAAGGAGAGAATCAAACATACACACTCAGCTTTGCGATGATAGAGGTAACTATGTTATGATGACACTACATAAAAATATATATGAACATTAACTTCTCGGATTCAAGGGTGTCATTGAAGTATGAAGACATGAGAATGTTTGTATTCAACATTATAATGGCCATCATCACTTTGTCATTGACCTTTTTGCTATGATTAGAGAGGATTAGAATCTCCTTTGCACTGAATATAAAATGACACATCAAATGAGTTCCCCATTCTCACCAATGCATCCATGTTTGTAGAATTCATTTTTTTGATAGCCTCTCTCTTGTCCTTGTCTATGATCCTTCTCTCCCCCTCAAGTCCTAAATCCTCATCCCAGTCTCCTGCACACCATAACCACCATCACTAGGTTCCTGACTAGCCAAAATTTGAAAGCTCAAAAGAGATGTAGTAGGAACTGAAGAAAAAACAAGTGCTCCTAGAGGTGTGTCCTTCAATATTGTTGAAAGTTCTGATTTTGGAGAAACTTTTATGTCCACCACTTCATTGATGATCTCATGAAGCATCAATAAATATTTCTAAAGCTGTGAGTTTAAAAACATGGGTTGCTTCTCCTCCTCTCCCACCTATAAACAAAGGATAAAGCTCATTAAATTCATATTTATATATTAATTACCCATAAATAAAATGCTTTAGAAATTTATTTAAATTACATTTAAATTTATTTAAAACAAAGAAAAGATTTAGGTTTCATACCTGAATGAGTTTTTGTGATCTTTTTGTGTAACGTTGTGATGCATCAATAGCTAGTGAGTCATCATTAAAATACCGGATCATAGCTGCTGTCAAACTTGGCCAACTTTGGTGAACGTCCTCGTCCTACTTCTCATACCACACTTGAGCCAAACCCTTTAGAAATGTGGGAAGAACCAACAACCATCTTGTGAATATAGTCGGAGAGAAGGAAGGAGTCTCACTTGCGGCATTCTCACATACACAATGGGGGAATACACATAAAGGTGGAGGCTGAAAAGAGTTTTCCTCTTCATAGTTGTGTAATCCAAAGGAACTCAAGTACAAAGAAATAGAAGAACCCTATATTTGGGCCTCAAACCAAACTTAGCTAACTAAGGTGGCATACTAATTGAGCCACGAACTAGAGTACATAAGGATAGATGTCATCTAGCTATTATTCATGGGCAGTGTACCAACCGCATTTGTAGCTAACAAGTCGGTGACATAAATGCACAACGGTCACCCTGGCATATCATGAGTGGAGCTCGATATCTCAACACTCTCCCTTGAGCTCAATCGCAATTCCTACACACCAAGCAGGTCTCTGAACTTGCACAGCTTCTTTGCACCCAATGCCTTCATGAATATGTCAGCTACCTGATCCTCTATGCTGACATAAACTAGATCAATAAGACCTAGTAAAACCTTCTCCTGCACATAGTGATAATGCACCTCAATGTGCTTTGTTCTAGCATGATAGACTGGGTTGTTTACCACGTGTATACTACTCATGTTGTCATAATAAATGACAACTGGCCCATCTGTAGACTCATGCATATCATAAAGTAGCTTATGCAACCAAGCTACCTCACATGCAGCCATTGCTGCACCCTTGTACTCAGCCTCTGTGCTCGACAAGGCAACTGTAGGCTGTTTCTTGCTGCTCCAAGTGACTACAACACTCCCAAAATAGAACACATATCCACTGGTAGATCATTTATCAGAAATACTACTAGCCCAATCAACATCAGTGTATCCATGCAACTGTATCTGAACCCCAGTCTCATAAAATAGTCCATACTGCAATGTGGATTTCACATACCTGAGTATGCATCTAGCCACATCCAAATGGGGTTTCCTTGGAGCCTGCATAACTGACTTACCAATCCAACAGCATAGCTCAAATCTAGCTTGGTAATACTCATATAAATCAAACTTCCTTCTATGCGTCTGTACATAGTAGGGTCTTCCAGAAGCTCACATGCATCTGCACTCAGCTTCACATTCTACTCCAAAGGAACTGAAATAGGCTTACAGCCTGTCATTCCAGATTTGGACAGCATGTCCAATCCATACTGCCTCTGCAAGAGCCATATCTCACTTGGTGATCTAATCACCTCAATGCCCAAGAAATAACACAGCTCTCCCAAATCCTTAATCTCAAACTTTTGCTTCAATAGCATTTTCACATGAAGGATATCTTCATCACTATCACCTGTGATGATCAAATCATCAACATAAATGACAAGCAGCATAATACCTTTCTCTGTTTTTCTCACATTAAGTGAGAAATCTGCCTTGGAAATCTGAAAGCCAATAGTGACAAGATACTGTCCTATCTTGTCAGACCATGTTCTAGGTGCATGCTTCAAGCCATACAAGGCTTTCTTCAACCTACAAACAAACTCAGGATGAACACCATGAACATAACCTAGTGGCTGTTCCATAAAGACCTCTTCTTGCAAATCACCATGAAAGAAGGCATTCTTTACATCCATCTGATGTAAAGACCATCCCTTTGATGCAGCCATAGCAATGATTGCTCTTATGGCTGCCATCCTTGCAACTGGACTAAATGTTTCTTCATAATCAATGCCATATGTCTGTGCATACCGCTTGACAACTAATCTTGCCTTGTATCTGTTCACAGAACCATTTGCATTGTGCTTCACCTTATAAACCCACTTATAGCCAATTGCATTCTTGTCTTTAGGCAAAGGCACCAATTTCCATGTAGCATTTGCTTCCAAGGCATCCATTTCTTCATCCATGGCTTTCTCCCATTTGTCTTTTCCCATGGCTTGCTCAAAAGAAGTGGGTTCTAGTTCTTGTATCACTTTGACCATATAGGCATAGTGAATGGCTATAAATCCATCATATTTCAACCTATCCATAGGATACTTAGCTCTGGTAGACCTGTGCAAAATAGGCTCACTTCTAGGTGCTCTCAACTGCTAGAGGACACTGCAGGTCCACTAATATTTTGTGATTGCTGCTATGAATTCTGTGCAGCATTACCATTTTGTGCATCTACATCATCAATCACATTTATTGGTTTATACCAGTTGCTCATCTCATCAAAAACATCTTTGCTCACTGTAAACTTACGAGTAGAAGGGTTATAGCATCTATACCCTTTTTGCTACAGAGAATAACCAATAAAGATGCACTTCTCAGCTTTTGGATCCAACTTGGACCTCAACTCATCTGGCACATGAAGATAGGCAATGCAACCGAAAATTTTCAAATGAGAAATATCTAGTTTCCTACCAGTATACATCTTTCTGGTGTAATCATCACTGCTATTGCAATTTCTCCCCCCATTCTTTGTAATACTTGAAATTGACTGAGAACATCTTGATTATCCTTCCACAATACCCACGGTAGACATGTGAAATCATAAAAGCAAATATTTTTAAACCATTTCTTATGTAATCCCAGAATCCCAGATCAAGAGATATCTTTGATTCTTGGAAAACCGGGGAATTGTCACTGATCTATTTCTTTTTCATTGGTGGACCGAATTGAGCAGAACATTCCCGACCTTGACATAAACAATTACATTCTTTACACAAAAATTATTACCACACACACTAGGATTATAGATGCATACAAAAGTCCTACAACAATATTGATTTTGACAAAGTACCGTACCTCTTGCATGTGTGAGACATTCATCAGAGTATGGACTTGCAAACTTGGAACCTCAAAATTTTGGACCATCGAAACATCTGTTAGCATTTCACACTCAACTTTTTGGGTATTTGAAATTTTAGACAATCGGAAAACTCCCATCTGATTTGGTAAGTAGCCATTGCATGCACCATTGCTACTCTAGCTTGAAGTACTAATTCATCTCCCATAGTATTTATGGATAATGTGGGTGCATGATATGGTTTCAATCTATAACCATTCACCAGTTTTAGAACTTCAATGCATACATATCCTCCAATCTAAACGTTCCTTCTCCCAACACCTCCACAATATTATAAAGACCATCATATCTCAACTTCAATTTTCCAGGATGAGGACCTAACTTAGAATCAAACATCAACACTAGATCTCCTTTTCGAAATAATTTAAACTTAATGCTCCTATTTATCCAAGCTTGTCTTATCTTTTGAATCAATAGATTTCAATCATCATTAGATTTTGTATGCAGTTGGGATTTTATTTTTCTTGATTTGATATGCCACATTTGTATGTTGTTTTATATCAGTTTAAGTGTAAAGTTTATGAAACCATGGAGGCTCTTAGGAAAAGGAAAAATGTGGACATCCATTTTCAAATTAATGGAGAGAATCATTTTCAAATTGATGCACAGAATGCACCATTTCTAAATAGGAATGAAACCATGGAGGCTCTTATGAAAAGGAAAAATGTGGACATCCATTTTCAAATTAATGTAGAGAACACAGAGAAAAACATGGACATCCATTTTCAAATTGATGCACAGAATGCACCATTTCTAAATAGGAATGAATCTTCCTAGCAAGTGAAAGTGATTTAGGAGCTCTTCAAAATTAAAGAAAAACACATTGTATTTGTGGTTGGATGGGAAGATATATCCAGCAGATCCACAAACTTGTTAGGATTCTCAATTCCATAGGTTGACCAATTTAATTAAGTTTCTGTGTAAGGGTGAGAATAGTTGTTAGGATATTATTAAAGGTTATTGTTAAAGGTTGATTTCAAGATCATGCAACAAGTAACCTTCAATCTTTTATTAACAAAAAAAGACAAGATGATTACAATGTAAGGGACTTCGAATCCCTTCGAATCAACATTTGGTATCATCTATGCTAGCTACAAGTGTTTAGATGGTTGTAAAAGAAAATTGGTATGATGGCATAGAGAATAAAAATCAAGAATTATAGAGGTAAAGGTTCAAACATTAGATGCTCAATTGGGAGAGCACACTATAAATGCAATTCATTTCTTCCAGCATCAACTCTATGACTTGTTTTCTCGGAAGAACTGACCTTGACAGTGACCCTTGGTCTGGCAAGAAGGGTTCACATGGCAGCACCTTCCTCCCCCACTGTGGTTAAGATTATGCTCTCTCAGGAAGACAAGTAATAGGTCAAGTGTGAAGTAGAGGCTTTGCAGGACAAGGCCCTGGTGGGTCGCATTGTTGGGCTCACCCCGTCAAGGAAACAGGTCAGGGATTGGCTTTAGGCGAGCTTAGACCTAGGGGTTGATCACATCCAGGAAGTCACGATGTATGGGAGAGGAGTCTTCCTTCTGTAGCTAAACTCCCTTGACACCACAGCCTCCCTTGTCGATCAGAGACCTATCCTACTAGGCCCTCATGTCATCTACCTCCTTCCTTGGTACCATGGCTTCACAGTTGAGGACATGGATTCGGCTCATCACGTGCCATGATTCCCAGTGACACTCCCCTTCCCAGGGCTTCCGAAGGAGTACAGATCTATTCTGTCTTCCATAGGAAATTATGTTATTTTGGGATCACTGAGATCATCAAACTCACATGTGGAATGGAATCGGACACCACTCTCCTATGATCACTCGAATACCCCTCCTAGAATAGTAGGGTAAACATTTGTACATGTGGAGAATGGCAGTGGCGCCAATCTCTTATTAGGCCCTAAGAAATGGCATTGAGAAGCCTAAACTCACATGTGCATTCTTCTATGTAGTGATCACTGTCTCTGCTGTGTAGAGATCATATGGAATTGTGTCAATCTCTGTGGAGAATGCCACCAGTGGAGAATGGCAGTCGTGCCAATATCATGCCATGACCTGAAAACATGCACAAGGAATCCTAAGCTCATATGTGCATTGTCACTTTTGCCATTATCCTACTGCACCCAATAAAATTAGTGGAATATCAATCTATAGGTTTAGTTTGTCTAGATTACCACTAGCGGAGAATGGCAGTGATGCCAATCTCATGCTTGCCCTAAGAAATGGCATTGAGAATCCTAAACTCACATGTGCATTCTTCTATGTAGTGATCACTCTCTGCTGTGTAGAGATCATATGGAATTGTGTCAATCTCTTATTAGGCCCTGGAATGTCAATCTATAGGTTTAGTTTGTCTAGGCTACCACTAGTGGGGAATGGCAATGATGCCAATCTCATGCTGGCAACTATATAATGACATTGAGATCATCAAACTCACATTTGGATTGGAAACAGACACCACTCTCATATGATCATTGGAATACTCCTCCTAGAGTAGTAGGGTAAACATTTGTACATGTGGGGAATGGTAGTGGTGCCAATCTTTTATCAGACCCTAAGAAATGGCATTGAGAAGCCTAAACTCACATGTGCATTCTTCTATGTAGTGATCACAGTCTCCGCTGTGTAGAGATCATATGGAATTGTGTCAATCTCTATGGAGAATGCCACCAGTGGAGAATGGCAGTGGTGCCAATCTCATACCATGACTTGAAAACATGCACAAGAAATCCTAAACTCACATGTGCATTGGCACTTTTGCCATTATCCTATTGCAGCCAATAAAATTAGTGGAATGTCAATCTATAGGTTTAGTTTGTCTAGATTACCACTAGCGGAGAATGGCAGTGATGCCAATCTCATGCTGGCAACTACGTAACGGCACTGAGATCATCAAACTCACATGTGGAATGGAATCGAACACCACTCTCCTATGATCACTGGAATACCCCTCCTAGAATAGTAGGGTAAAAATTTGTACAACTAGAGAATGGCAGTGGTGCCAATCTCTTATTAGGCCCTAAGAAATGGCATTGAGAAGCCTAAACTCACATGTGCAGAGATCTTATATGGATTTGTGTCAATCTCTATGGAGAATGCCACCAGTGGAGAATGGCAGTGGTGCCAATCTCATACCATGCCTTGAAAACATGCACAAGGAATCCTAATCTCACATGTGCATTCTTCTATGTATTGATCACTGTCTCCGCTATGTAGAGGTCATATGGAATTGCATCAATCTCTATGGAGACTACCACCAGTGGAGAACGGTAGTGGTGCCAATCTCATACCATGACCTAAACACATGCACAAGGAATCCTAAACTCACATGTGCATTCTTCTATGTAGTCATCACTGTCTCCGCTATGTAGATATCATATGGAATTGTGTCAATCTCTGTGGAGAATGCCACTAGTGGAGATTGGTAGTGGTGCCAATCTCATAGCATGACCTAAAAGCATGCACAAGGAATCATAAACTCACATGTGCATTCTTCTATGTAGTGATCACTGTCTCCGCTGTGTAGAGATCATATGGAATTGTGTCAATCTCTGAAATAATCAAACTCACATGTGCAATGGAATCGGACACCACTCTCCTATGATCATTGGAATACCCCTCCTAGAATAGTACGGTAAACATTTGTATAAGTGGATAATGGAAGATCATATGGATTTGTGTCAATCTCTGTGGAGAATGCCACCAGTGGAGAATGGCAGTGGTGCCAATCTCATACCATGACCTGAAAACATGCACAAGGAATCCTAAACTCACATGTGCATTCTTCTATGTAGTGATCACTGTCTCCATTGTGTAGAGATCATATGGAATTGTGTCAATCTCTGTGGAGAATGCCACCAGTGGAGAATGGAAGTGGTGCCAATCTCATACCATGACTTGAAAACATGCACAAGGAATCCTAGACTCACATGTGCATTTGCACTTTTGCCATTATCCTACTGCAGCCAATAAAATTAGTGGAATGTCAATCTATAGGTTTAGTTTGTCTAGATTACCACTAGTGGAGAATGGCAGTGATGCCAATCTCATGCTGGCAACTACATAATGTCACTAAGATCATCAAACTCACATGTGGAATGGAATCGGACACCACTCTCCTATGATCACTGGAATACCCCTCCTAGAATAGTAGGGTAAACATTTGTAAAAGTGGAAAATGGCAGTGGTGCCAATCTCTTATTAGGCCCTAAGAAATGGCATTGAGAAGCCTAAACTCACATGTGCATTCTTCTATGTAGTGATCACTGTCTCCGCTGTGTAGAGATGATATGGAATTGTGTCAATCTCTGTGGAGAATGCCACCAGTGGAGAATGGCAGTGGTGCCAATATCATACCATGACCTGAAAACATGCACAAGAAATCCTAAACTCACATGTGCATTGGCACTTTTGCCATTATCCTACTGTAGCCAATAAAATTAGTCGAATGTCGATCTATAGGTTTAGTTTGTCTAGATTACCACTAGTGGAGAATGGCAGTGATGCCAAACTCATGCTGGCCCTAAGAAATGGCATTCAGAATCCTAAACTTAGATGTGCATTCTTCTATGTAGTGGGCACCGTCTCCGCTGTGTAGAGATCATATGGAATTATGTCAATCTCTTATTAGGTCCTAGAATGTAGATCTATAGGTTTAGTTTGACTAGACTACCACTAGTGGGGAATGGCAGTGATGCCAATCTCATGCTGGAAACTATATAATGACATTGAGATCATCAAACTCACATTTGGATTGGAATCGGGCACCACTCTCCTATGATCAGTGGAATACCCCTCCTAGAATAGTAGGGTAAACACTTGTACAAGTAGAGAATGGCAGTGGTGCCAATCTCTTATTAGGCCCTAAAAAATGGCATTGAGAAGCCTAAACTCACATGTGCATTTTTCTATGTAGTGATCACTGTCTCCGCTGTGTAGAGATCATATGGAATTGTGTCAATCTCTATGGAGAATGCCACCAGTGGAGAATGGTAGTGGTACCAATCTCATACCATGACCTGAAAAGCATGCACAAGGAATCCTATACTCATATGTGCAGGGGTTTGGCGGCCGCGGCCGCCAGGACCCCAAG